>NC_069502.1:1237602564-1237693611 GCF_027579735.1 Bombina bombina
GACAGAGAGATGAACAGATAGAGATACAGAGTCAGACAGAGATGGGCATATAGAGATACAGAGTCAGACAGAGAGATGAGCAGATAGAGATACAGAGTCAGACAGAGAAATGAACAAATAGAGATACAGAGTCAGACAGAGAGATGAGCAAATAGAGATACAGAGTCAGACAGAGATGGACAGATAGAGATAGAGAGTCAGACAGAGATGGGCAGATAGAGATACAGAGTCAGACAGAGTGATGAGCAGATAGAGATACAGAGCCAGACAGAGAGATGAGCATATAGATATATAGAGTAAGACATATAGATGAGTAGATATAGAGTAAGACAGAGAGATGAGTAGATAGAGATACAGAGTCAGACAGAGAGATGAGCAGATAGAGATAGAGTCAGACAGAGAGATGAGCAGATAGAGATACAGAGTCAGACAGAGAGATGAGCAGATAGAGATACAGAGTCAGACAGAGAGATGAGCAGATAGAGATACAGAGTCAGACAGAGAGATGAGTAGATAGAGATACAGAGTCAGACAGAGAGCTAGGTAGATAGAGATACAGAGTCCGACATAGTGATGAGTAGATAGCGATACAGAGTCAGACAGAGATACAGAGTCAGACAGAGGGATGATTAGATAGAGATACAGAGTCAGACAGAGAGATGGACAAATAGAGATACAGAGTCAGACAGAGAGATGAGTGGATAGAGATACAGAGTCAGACAGAGGGATGGACAGATAGAGATACAGAGTCAGACAGAGAGATGGACAGATAGAGATGCAGAGTCAGACAGAGAGATGAGTAAATAGAGATACAGAGTCGGAGAGAGAGAGATAAGTAGATAGAGATACAGAGTCAGACAGAGAGATGGGCAGATAGAGATACAGAGTCAGGCAGAGAGATGGGCAGATAGAGATACAGAGTCAGGCAGAGAGATGGGCAGATAGAGATACAGAATCAGACAGAGATGGACAGATAGAGATACAGTCAGACAGAGAGAGGGACAGATAGAGATACAGAGTCAGAAAGAGAGATGTGTAGAGAGATACAGAGTCAGAAAGAGCAATGGGCAGATAGATAGAGATACAGAATCAGACAGAGAGATGGACAGATAGAGATACAGAGTCAGACAGAGAGATAAGCAGATAGAGATACAGAGTCAGACAGAGAGATGGGTAGATACAGATACAGAGTCAGACAGAGAGATAAGCAGATAGAGATACAGATTCAGAAAGACAGAGGGACAGATACAGATACAGAGTCAGACAGAGAGATGAGTAGATAGAGATACAGAGTCAGACAGAGAGATGAGTAGATAGAGATACAGAGTCAGACAGAGAGATGAGCAGATAGAGATACAGAGTCAGACAGAGAGATGGGCAGATAGAGATACAGAGTCAGACAGAGAGATGAGTAGATAGAGATACAGAGTCAGACAGAGTGATGAACAGATAGAGATACAGAGTCAGACAGAAAGATGGGCATATAGAGATACAGATTCAGAAAGACAGAGGGACAGATACAGATACAGAGTCAGACAGAGAGATGAGTAGATAGAGATACAGAGTCAGACAGAGAGATGAGTAGATAGAGATACAGAGTCAGACAGAGAGATGAGCAGATAGAGATACAGAGTCAGACAGAGAGATGGGCAGATAGAGATACAGAGTCAGACAGAGAGATGAGCAGATAGTGATACAGAGTCAGAGAGATGAGCAGATAGTGATACAGAGTCAGACAGAGAGATGAGCAGATAGAGATACAGAGTCAGACAGAGAGATGAGCAGATAGTTATACAGAGTCAGACAGAGAGATGAGCAGATAGTGATACAGAGTCAGACAGAGAGATGAGCAGTTAGTGATACAGAGTCAGACAGAGAGCTGGGCAGATAGAGATACAGAGTCAGACAGAGAGATGGGCAGATAGAGATACAGAGTCGGATAGAGAGATGAGCAGATAGTGATACAGAGTCAGACAGAGAGATGAGTAGATAGAGATACAGAATCAGACAGAGATGAGTAGATAGAGATACAGAGTCAGACAGAGAGATGAGTAGATAGAGATACAGAGTCAGACAGAGAGATGAGTAGATAGAGATACAGAGTCAGACAGAGAGATGGGCAGATAGAGATACAGAGTCAGACAGAGAGATGAGTAGATAGAGATACAGAGTCAGACAGAGAGATGGGCAGATAGAGATACAGAGTCAGACAGAGAGATGAACAGATAGAGATACAGAGTCAGACAGAGATGAGCAGATAGAGATACAGAGTCAGACAGAGAGATGAGCAGATAGAGATACAGAGTCAGACAGAGAGATGAGCAAATAGAGATACAGAGTCAGACAGAGAGATGAGCAAATAGAGATACAGATTCAGACAGAGATGGGCAGATAGAGATAGAGTCAGACAGAGTGATGAGCAGATAGAGATACAGAGTCAGACAGAGAGATGAGCAGATAGATATATAGAGTAAGACATATAGATGAGTAGATATAGAGTAAGACAGAGAGATGAGTAGATAGAGATACAGAGCCAGACAGAGAGATGAGCAGATAGACATACAGAGTCAGACAGAGAGATGGGCAGATAGAGATAAGTAGTCAGACAGAGATATGATCAGATATATATATAGAGAGTAAGACATATAGATGAGTAGATATAGAGTAAGACAGAGAGATGAGCAGATAGAGATACAGAGTCAGACAGAGAGATGAGCAGATAGAGATACAGAGTCAGACAGAGAGATGAGTAGATAGAGATACAGAGTCAGACAGAGAGATGAGCAGAAAGAGATACAGAGTCAGACAGAGAGATGAGCAGATAGAGATACAGAGTCAGACAGAGAAATGTGCAGATAGAGATACAGAGTCAGACAGAGAGATGGGCAGATAGAGATACAGAGTCAGACAGAGAGATGGGCAGATAGATATACAGAGTCAGACAGAGAGATGGGCAGATAGAGATACAGAGTCAGACAGAGAGATGAGCAGATAGAGATACAGAGTCAGACAGAGAGATGTGCTGCTAAAGATACAGAGTCAGACAGAGAGATGAGCAGATATATAGAGTAAGACATATAGATGAGTAGATATAGAGTAAGACAGATAGATGAGCAGATAGAGATACAGAGTCAGACAGAGAGATGAGCAGATAGAGATACAGAGTCAGACAGAGAGATGAGTAGATAGAGATACAGAGTCAGACAGAGAGATGAGCAGATAGAGATACAGAGTCAGACAGAGAGATGGGCAGATAGAGATACAGAGTCAGACAGAGAGATGAGCAGATAGAGATACAGAGTCGGATAGAGAGATGAGCAGATAGAGATACAGAGTCAGATAGAGATACAGAGTCAGACAGAGATGAGTAGGTAGAGATACAGAGTCAGACAGAGATGAGTAGATAGAGATACAGAGTCAGACATAGAGATGAGTAGATAGAGATACAGAGTCAGACAGAGATGAGTAGATAGAGATACAGAGTCAGACAGAGATGAGTAGATAGAGAAACAGAGTCAGACATAGAGATGAGTAGATAGAGATACAGAGTCAGACAGAGAGATGGGCAGATAGAGATACAGAGTCAGATAGAGATACAGAGTCAGACAGAGATGAGTAGATAGAGATACAGCGTCAGACAGAGATGAGTAAATAGGGATACAGAGTCAGACAGAGAGATGAGTAGATAGAGATACAGAGTCAGACAGAGAGATGAACAGATAGAGATACAGAGTCAGACAGAGAGATGAACAGATAGAGATACAGAGTCAGACAGAGATGGGCAGATAGAGATACAGAGTCAGAGAGAGAGATGAGCAGATAGAGATACAGAGTCAGACAGAGAAATGAGCAAATAGAGATACAGAGTCAGACAGAGAGATGAGCAAATAGAGATACAGAGTCAGACAGAGATGGGCAGATAGAGATAGAGAGTCAGACAGAGATGGGCAGATAGAGATACAGAGTCAGACAGATAGATGGGCAGATAGAGATACAGAGTCAGACAGAGTGATGAGCAGATAGAGATACAGAGCCAGACAGAGAGATGAGCAGATAGATATATAGAGTAAGACATATATATGAGTAGATATAGAGTAACACAGAGAGATGAGTAGATAGAGATACAGAGTCAGACAGAGAGATGAGCAGATAGAGATACAGAGTCAGACAGAGAGATGAGCAGATAGAGATACAGAGTCAGACAGAGAGATGAGCAGATAGAGATACAGAGTCAGACAGAGAGATGTGCAGATAGAGATACAAAGTCAGACAGAGAGATGGGGCAGATAGAGATACAGAGTCAGACAGAGAGATGGGCAGATAGATATATAGAGTAAGACATATAGATGAGTAGATATAGAGTAAGACAGAGAGATGAGCAGATAGAGATACAGAGTCAGACAGAGAGATGAGCAGATAGAGATACAGAGTCAGACAGAGAGATGAGCAGATAGAGATACAGAGTCAGACAGAGAGATGAGCAGATAGAGATACAGAGTCAAACAGAGAGATGAGCAGCTAGAGATACAGAGTCAGACAGAGAGATGGGCAGATAGAGATACAGAGTCAGACAGAGAGATGGGCAGATAGATATATAGAGTAAGACATATAGATGAGTAGATATAGAGTAAGACAGAGAGATGAGCAGATAGAGATACAGAGTCAGACAGAGAGATGAGCAGATAGAGATACAGAGTCCGAGAGAGAGATGAGTAGATAGAGATACAGAGTCAGACAGAGAGATGAGCAGATAGAGATACAGAGTCAGACAGAGAGATGAGCAGATAGAGATACAGAGTCAGACAGAGGGATGGGCAGATAGATATACAGAGTCAGACAGAGAGATGAGCAGATAGAGATAGAGTCAGACAGTGAGATGGGCAGCTAGAGATACAGAGTCAGACAGAGAGATGAGCAGATAGAGATACAGAGTCAGACAGAGAGATGGACAGATAGAGATACAGAGTCAGACAGAGAGATGAGCAGATAGAGATACAGAGTGAGACAGAGAGATGTGCAGATAGAGATCCAGAGTCAGACAGAGAGATGAGCAGATAGAGATACAGAGTCAGACAGAGAGATGGGCAGATAGAGATACAGAGTCAGACAGAGAGATGAGCAGATAGATACAGAGTCAGACAGAGAGATGAGTAGATAGAGATACAGAGTCAGACAGAGAGATGAGCAGATAGAGATACAGAGTCAAACAGAGAGATGAGCAGCTAGAGTTACAGAGTCAGACAGAGAGATGAGCAGATAGAGATACAGAGTCAGACAGAGAGATGAGTAGATAGAGATACAGAGTCAGACAGAGAGATGAGTATATAGAGATACAGAGTCAGACAGAGAGTTGAGCAGATAGAGATACAGAGTCAAACAGAGAGATGAGCAGATAGAGATACAGAGTCAGACAGAGAGATGGGCAGATAGAGATACAGAGTCAGACAGAGAGATGAGCAGATAGATATATAGAGTAAGACATATAGATGAGTAGATATAGAGTAAGACAGAGAGATGGGCAGATAGAGATACAGAGTCAGACAGAGAGATGGGCAGATACAGAGTCAGACAGAGAGATGTGCAGGTAGAGATACAGAGTCAGACAGAGAGATGAGCAGATAGAGATACAGAGTCAGACAGAGAGATGAGCAGATAGATATATAGAGTAAGACATATAGATGAGTAGATATAGAGTAAGACAGAGAGATGAGCAGATAGAGATACAGAGCCAGACAGAGAGATGGGCAGATAGAGATACAGAGTCAGACAGAGAGATGAGCAGATAGAGATACAGAGTCAGACAGAGAGATGAGCAGATAGAGATACAGATTCAGACAGAGAGATGAGCAGATAGAGATACAGAGTCAGACAGAGGGATGGGCAGATAGAGATACAGAGTCAGACAGAGAGATGGGCAGATAGAGATACAGAGTCAGAAAGAGAGATGGGCAGATAGAGATACAGAGTCAGACAGAGAGATGGGCAGATAGAGATACAGAGTCAGACAGAGAGATGAGCAGATAGAGATACAGAGTCAGACAGAGAGATGAGCAGATAGAGATACAGAGTCAGACAGAGAGATGAGCAGATACAGATACAGAGTCAGACAGAGAGATGAGCAGATAGAGATACAGAGTCAGACAGAGAGATGAGCAGATAGAGATACAGAGTCAGACAGAGATGAGCAGATAGAGATACAGAGTCAGACAGAGAGATGAGCAGATAGAGATACAGAGTCAGACAGAGAGATGGGCAGATACAGATACAGAGTCAGACAGAGAGATGGGCAGATAGATATACAGAGTCAGACAGAGAGATGAGCAGATAGAGATACAGTCAGACAGAGATGAGCAGATAGAGATACAGAGTCAGACAGAGATGAGCAGATAGAGATACAGAGTCAGACAGAGAGATGAGCAGATAGAGATACAGAGTCAGACAGAGAGATGGGCAGATAGAGATACAGAGTCAGACAGAGAGATGGGCAGATACAGATACAGAGTCAGACAGAGAGATGTGCAGATAGAGATACAGAGTCAGACAGAGATGAGCAGATAGAGATACAGAGTCAGACAGAGATGAGCAGATAGAGATACAGAGTCAGACAGAGATGAGCAGATAGAGATACAGAGTCAGACAGAGATGAGCAGATAGAGATACAGAGTCAGACAGAGAGATGAGCAGATAGAGATACAGAGTCAGACAGAGAGATGAGCAGATAGAGATACAGAGTCAGACAGAGAGATGTGATATAGAGATACAGAGTCAGACCGAGAGATGAGCAGATAGAGATACAGAGTCAGACCGAGAGATGAGCAGATAGAGATACAGAGTCAGACATAGAGATGAGCAGATAGAGATACAGAGTCAGACAGAGAGATGGGCAGATAGAGATACAGAGTCAGACAGAGAGATGGGCAGATACAGAGTCAGACAGAGAGATGTTCAGATAGAGATACAGAGTCAGACAGAGAGATGAGCAGATAGAGATACAGAGTCAGACAGAGAGATGAGCAGATAGAGATACAGAGTCAGACAGAGAGATGTGGATATAGAGATACAGGGTCAGACAGAGAGATGAGTAGATAGAGATACAGAGTCAGACAGAGAGATGTGGATATAGAGATACAGAGTCAGACAGAGAGATGTGCAGATAGAGATAGAGTTTTTGTTAACTGAAACAATTTTTTTCTGAAGAACATGCTCATTAAAATATGCTGAACGAGTAGGAAGTTAGACCCGATTATCAAACCTTTATAAAAACACTTCATTATCATATCTCTCATATCGTTAGATATGAGGTGCTGTGTATGCACTTTGTGCTCAGTCTGTGAAAGACACAAACTAGTTCCTGAAAAATAGACCTGGCATGACTAGGATTTTGCAGGGCACTGCCAAGTCTGGTTATTGCTAAACTGAAATGCCTTTATTTATCTGGTCACCTGTGCTAGGTGCCCTGGTTATGGGTATAATGAGCCAAAGATTCATGTGTTTGGGAAGTATCACTCACAAGCCCCCTCGGGAGCATTAGATGCCCGGGGCATCTGCTTTATTTAAGAAGTGATTTGTCTGTCTAAAGCTGCTATTTACATGTCAGATCTGGGTCCTGTTTGCTTTGGATTTACACAATAACTCAGGTCATTCATTGACAAATTTGAGCTATCTGGCCAGTTGTCAGAATCAGTTTAAGTAAACATCAGTCCTTGTGCCCTTAAACATACAGGGTATGTGCAGTTTCTGTCACCTTCACATATGTCCTGGCAGCAGGACACCCATGGCTGGTGACATCACGTAAAAAACATAAAGGTGCCCTTAACCAGAGTCTGCTATTGAAATTGTTAGGATAGGTTCTGTTACAAACTGCTATTTGTAACTGGCCCTTTAAATGGAAAATTGCCCTGCTTCCCTGGATTGTGGAGAAGCCTATTTGCCAGCCTCCTTCCTCATGACTATGGCCCCTGGAAGATTGTGCCCCTGAAAACGTATTAACTTTTATTGGGTGTGTATGGCCCTTTAAGAACCGTCTGGGGACATATTGTGACTTTGGTGAACAATGCCCCGAAAAGGGGTCAGACCGTGTCTGCCAGAGTGTTCCACAGAAAGGGAGCACTGTTACAAAAACATTAGTTTTCATTGTGTACCATTAAGTGCTATGTGACAGACCCTTCGGTCAGAACTGAAAGAGTTAACTTTGTTCAGCTTCAAGAAGCTATTTTCTAAATACAAGTTTGCTGGCATCAGCTCTAATTAAATATATGGAAGAATGAAAACAGCATCAATCTGCAGGGAGGTGCACGTACCCAGGTCCTGCCAATGACCTCCAATAATGTCCAATTTCACAGAAAGAACAGCACCATCCAAAGATGAGTAAAAGTGTATCTTTATTGGGACATCTCCAAACACAGCACAGAACACGACGTTTCGGTCAGATGACCTTAATCATGTGATTAAAAACAAGACCTATAACCACTCCTTATATACCCACCTTGGGGGAGGTGATAATTACCTATACAGGTGAATTTTATACATTCTGTTTCAACATTGAACTCTTTAGCACCCTCTAGTGGTAAAACAAGGCCATTTATCATTCTTACATATTACTTGGTTAACTCACAGGCAAAAAAACAGAAAAAAGGAATGACAGTATATATATATATATACATACATAATTCCTTATAACATTTCAATAGATATATGAAAAAATGCAAAAACCCCTGAAAAAAGATATGATAATATCCCACACATATATGATTAAAATAAATGTTTCCAATAACATAGCCAGACTATTGACAGAAATGAATAAATCTCAAGTGGAACTAACTCACATTGTAATGTTCCAATCTATCTCTTTATTCATTCCATATGGAATGAGGGATTGCAGAGTATAAATCCAAAAAGTCTCTCTACTTTTAATAATTTTTGTCTATTCCCCCCTCTTCTTGGTCTCTTAACTTGCTCAATTATCTGAAATCTCAATTGAGAAATACTATGTCCTGCAGTCAAAAAATGATTGGCAACAGGGGCTTCTTTAATGCCACACCGTATGTTAGATTTATGTTCATTTATTCTATCTCTTATTCTCCTAGTCGACTCTCCTATGTAAATTTTGGAGCAAGGACATTTAATTAGATAGACTATATAATCAGAGTTGCAAGTAAAGAAGCCTGGTATTGTATATTTCCTTCCAGTAAGAGGGTGAAGAAAGCTATCCCCTCTAATGATATTATTACAATTACAGCGATTGAGACAGGGGAAACATCCTAACTTGGGAGTAGATAACACTGTTTGAACTTGTTTCCTTTTTGGACCTATATCTGCTTTTATTAATGAGTCTTTAATATTTTTACATCGCCTGTATGCAGACATAGGTAACTGTTGGAAATCAATAACATTAGGGTTCAAGTCTTTGATGGTGGACCAATGTTTCTTAATAATGTTATTGATCTTATTACTTAAAGGGTTAAATCTAGATATGAAAATCATACGTTTATTTTTATTCTTCTCTTGTCTCTTGTCTAAATTATATTCTCCTTTAAGAATAGTTTGTCTGGGGATATTTTCTACTTCTTTAATATGGCGTTCAATCAAGGGCTTTGGATAACCCCTCTGTAGAAACAGATTACCCATTTCTCTAAGTCTACTGTGAGCTAGCTGATCATCTGAAACAATTTTTTTAACTCTTAAGAGCTGACTCTTGGGAAGACTGTTGATAAGAGGTGGATAGTGTGCACTTTCATATTTCAATAGGTTGTTCCTATCACTTTCTTTCCTAAATAAATCAACCTTTAGTTCTCTACCATTCTTTTGAATAGTAGTATCCAAAAAATCTATAGATACCTCACTACATACCAATTTAAGTTTAATGTGTCTAGTTGAAATGTTGAGGTCATCTACGAAGGACTGCAGTGAGCCAATATATATCTATACCAACATAATCCATATTTTTGGAATGCTTTCTGAGTGTATACAAACCTCTCTTCATAAATATTCATAAAGACATTGGCATATGTGGGGGCGACATTGGACCCCATCGCAGTCCCCTGGCATTGAATGTAAAAAGTATCCTGAAAAAGAAAATGATTGTGGTATAAAATTAACTGTAGTAGCTCAAGAATAAAATGAGAATTTACCACTAGACATAATGGTTTGTTTCATAGCGCCCATCCCGCTCTCATGTGTGATTGATGTATACAATGATGTTACATCTAATGAGAATAAGATAAATTTGTCACTTTGTAATTCTAAGGAATCTAACTTTGTTATAAAATCCCCAGTATCCCTAATGTAAGACATAGATTGAGTAGCAAACGGTCTTAATACTCTGTCAAGATATTTAGATACATTAGATAGAATAGAATCTGTGCTGGCTACTATGGGGCGTCCAGGTGGAGCAGAACTATCTTTGTGTATTTTGGGCAGTGTGTAAAGGACTGGTATAGAGAATGAATCAGGTATTAAATACTTCTGTTCTTTTACAGAAATAAGTCCATTACACACTGCCCTATTCACACAATTAACAAGACATTTCTTGATCCCAAAAGATGGATCAGTATTCAAAACCTTATATACATTCTGGTCTGAAAGTTGTTTCTCAATTTCTTGTATATAGTATGTTTTGTCTAGGATGACAGTTGCGCCGCCCTTATCGGCCTGTTTACAAATAATATCTTTGTTCTCCTTTAATTTAGACAGGGCAAGCCATTCAGCCTTAGAGAAATTCTTATGCCTATTAGATGTTATAGATACACAATTTTTTTCTTTCAATATATTGATATCCCTTAACACTAGCTGTATAAATGTTTCAATGCTATTGTTATAGACATTAGGTGTAAAAGAACTTTTGTTTTTAAGATCTAAAGTGTTTAAAGATAAGGGATTTTCATCATGCAGCAATTCATTACATCTCAATATGTCATTATTCTTAGACTCTAATGTTGCAAAATATGCCTTTAACTTAATATTCCTAAAAAAAGAAAAAAGATCACGTTGTAATTCAAAAAAGTCACATTTAGTAACCGGACAAAAAGATAGTCCTTTCTGAAGTACTTCTCTTTCGACATCATTAAGAGCATATGCAGAGATGTTTACCGTTAGTTCCGGTTGCTCTGACGTTCTTTGCTGCGAGTTATTCTCTGAGCTTTTGGTGCTTTCGCAGCTGACTTCTTCTTGCTTGCGGCGGTGTTTGCGGCCGCCTCGCTTCCGCTTCCGCTCCCGTCTGAGTCCCCCGACGTATTAGCTGATGATGATTGGCTAATGTCGTCATTACGCCAACGGCGTTGTCTCCTCCAATGGGGTGTGCCTGATCTTTTTCCATCATCCTGAGTGTGGGATATTATCATATCTTTTTTCAGGGGTTTTTGCATTTTTTCATATATCTATTGAAATGTTATAAGGAATTATGTATGTATATATATATATATATACTGTCATCCCCTTTTTTCTGTTTTTTGCCTGTGAGTTAACCAAGTAATATGTAAGAATGATAAATGGCCTTGTTTTACCACTAAAGGGTGCTAACTCCTAACTTGGGCCCAGGGTTAACAGTGGAGATGTTAACCCCCACTGACCCCCACGTTCCCTTTGCCACTGGGCAGGACTATGCCCCAATTCCCACAGCAGAAGAGCTGGCATCAGGACAGAGCGCTGCTGGCCTCTGCCCTACAGACCCCCTTGTTACAGGACTGGCCTGCAAACCCCTCACCCCAGCAGAAGCGCTGGCACCAGGGCAGAGTGCCGCTGGCCTCTGCCCCCCAAGTACCACCAGCTATTTGCCCAGCTGCGCCAGGAAGGCCGAGGATGCTACACTTTCATCCTACAACCTGGAACCTACAGGCCAGTACTACTTATTGTGGGGGGGCTACTTTGCTGCTAATGTTTATTTGTGGGTGGGTTGCAAGACTAACTTAGGCACTGACCGACAGAAGGTCAGGTGCCTGGTTAGTCTCCCTCCAAAAGGGGAGATATGTTACAAACTGCTATTTGTAACTGGCCCTTTAAATGGAAAATTGCCCTGCTTCCCTGGATTGTGGAGAAGCCTATTTGCCAGCCTCCTTCCTCATGACTATGGCCCCTGGAAGATTGTGCCCCTGAAAACGTATTAACTTTTATTGGGTGTGTATGGCCCTTTAAGAACCGTCTGGGGACATATTGTGACTTTGGTGAACAATGCCCCGAAAAGGGGTCAGACCGTGTCTGCCAGAGTGTTCCACAGAAAGGGAGCACTGTTACAAAAGCATTAGTTTTCATTGTGTACCATTAAGTGCTATGTGACAGACCCTTCGGTCAGAACTGAAAGAGTTAACTTTGTTCAGCTTCAAGAAGCTATTTTCTAAATACAAGTTTGCTGGCATCAGCTCTAATTAAGTTTAGTGATAAACATTCCCATTGTCTAATCACCTCCAGAGTCAGACTGCTAGTTGATAAGATGGACTGCATTGTTTTCTTGTGTGTAACTTGTTATCTGCTGAAGTAATGTAATTCTATTGTGGCCTGTCAAAGGGCGTTGTCTCTCTATCTAAATGTACCAAATGTGTGATTGGTGATTTTATGCCTCCCCCTGAGAGTGTCCTGTTTGCATGTAACCTCAATAAAAACCAGGCTGGGTGTTCCAGCACCTCAGACCTCTTCTGACCCTCTAACTTGCAGCCTTGACTCATGTTTGTAGGGGACAGCTATAATCACTACAGGGATTGCTATGCTCTGCATACTCCCTTAGCTACTGAGCTCCTGTAAGAGCTCTTGTTCCTGATCCTGCTTCGCTCTACAGAAGGAAGAGGTTCACCTACTGGAGCCTGGTCGTAGGTCCAGGGCGCAAAGCAGACGGCGAGATACCAGCCCAGCAGCGGTGGTTCGTAGAGTCTGCATTACTTATGGTGGCTACGCAGTAGTTATGGTGTCTACGGTGCTGATGATCCTTTGGTGAGCGCTAGGAGCATCCTTTTCTACGGTCCAACTTCCAGCCAGCCTGAAGGCAACCGTAACAGGTTCAAATTTATTTAGTTATTATTGGTGAACCCAAAATATGTTTTACTAAGGTTCTCTTTTGCTCATTGGCTGTTGGTAACACTATGGATCCAGAAGGTATACTACAACCATATGTTATATACTGAAGCTCTGAAAAAGGCTAAAGTAGTACAGCTTACAGGAAGACAACTGACAATGTAGGCCAAAAAAGATCCTGGGAGTGTTTTATGTACAGTTACACTTATGAGGCCAGTAATTTCACTTGAGTTAGTTACTGATAGGCAACAAGTAAAACAAGCTTGCACAGGTTTGCTGAGAGCAACAGTATTAGGCAGGAGAGGGTTAACAGTAGCAGCAGTAAGCAAGCAGGTTAGTCTGATATGTCATTCTAGTTGAAGTGATAGAAGTTATGAGTAAAGGCTGTGACACACTGCAAGTGATGCGGCGCAAGGCGATGCAGCTGCTTCGCACCGCGTCACATCGCTTCTAAAGTTCAATTATTTCATCTCTGAGCACTCAGCTACGCGACCTGATGCAGCAGACTGCTCAGAGATGTAAAGGCAGGACACACTGAGCGTGCACAGCTGCATCTACACGCTACGCACCACTCTGCTTGCAGTGTGTCACACCCTTAAAGCTAAAAGGATAAGGCAGTCCGAATTATTGGAAGTATTACCCAGAGTAAGCAGCAGAGAACAGTCCGTAATAAAAGTACACAGAATGAATAAATATGTACCTGCAAATCCAGACAAACTTCTTGCGGTTCTGTGGAATACCCCAAGCAAAGGGGTTTTACTCACACTTAGGATAGAAGCTGAGACTTCTGGATAACTGGCTGAGGCTACAGGCAATGCGCAAATGGATGTGGCAATGCCAAGAGCAGAGAGATGGCGTCACGAGTCAGAGATGTGAAGCTCTGGGGTGCCGGAAGGATATCCAGGAAGATTCTAGGAACAAATGAGAGCCAGATATTTACTTGCATTTTTGAGAGATGGAATTAACTAGATTACTCTCCTGAGTATACGATCCTAGGAAAGCATTGGAGTTATAAGGTAAGAGGTTAACCCATACAGCAAGGAAAGGCATAAGGCTTGACACAAAGACATCCAAGGATACTAGTGTGACTACTGAGCACTCTTCACAAATTACCAAGCAAAGCTCAATAGGAGGAGCAGCCTTATATAGCAATTCAGAGGAGGTGGAGTATACCTGAGGAGCAGAGAACTGATATTAAAAGGGAGAGTGAAATGGACATGACAGAAAAACACTTTTTACAAACAAACCCATATTGTTTTGTTTGACTTTGTTTAAAAACTAAAACTTGAGAAAATTCACAGACTTCATCAGTCTGGGACATACAACATTAAAGAAATGGTCCTACTCACAAACATGGTGCCCCATACTGGAGAAGATAGCAACCTTCCAACAGACTAACCCAAGTGCTGTATAGCAAGGCAAGGACAACATGGTGCCCCATGCTAGAGAAGCTAGCAGCCTTTTAACTGACTGACCCAAGTGCTGTATAACAACACATGGACAACATGGTACCCCGTGC
The DNA here is from genome assembly GCF_027579735.1 of Bombina bombina. Classification (NCBI taxonomy): domain Eukaryota; kingdom Metazoa; phylum Chordata; class Amphibia; order Anura; family Bombinatoridae; genus Bombina; species Bombina bombina. The sequence goes on from NC_069502.1 coordinate 1,237,617,083, forward strand.
TGGAGAAGCTAGCAGCCTTCAAACTGACTGACCCAGGTGCTGCATAGTAAGGCAAGGAAAACATGGTGCCCCATGCTGGAGAAGCTAGCAGCCTTTTAACTGACTGACCCATGTGCTGATAACAACACATGAACAACATGGTGCCCCATGGTGGAGAAGCTAGCAGCCTTCCAACTGATTGACCCAGAAGCTGTATAACAACACAAGGACAACATGGTACCCCATGTTGGAGAAGCTAGTAGCCTTCCAACTGACTGACCCAAGTGCTGTATAACAACACAAGGACAACATGGTGCCCCATGCTGGAGAAGCTAGCAACCTTCCAACTGACTGACCCAGATGCTGTATAACACAAGGACAATATGGTGTCCCATGCTGGAGAAGCTAGCAGTCTTCCAACTGACTGACCCAAGTGCTGTATAACACAAGGACAATATGGTGTCCCATGCTGGAGAAGCTAGCAGTCTTCCAACTGACTGACCCAAGTGCTGTATAACACAAGAACAACATGGTGCCCTGTGCTGGAGAAGCTAGCAGCCTTCCAACTGACTGACCCAAGTGCTGTATAGTAACACAAGGACAACATGATGCCCCGTGCTGGAAAAGCTAGCAGCCTTCCAACTGACTGACCCAATTGCTGTATAACACAATATGGTGCCTTTGCTGGAGAAGCTAGCCGCCTTCCAAGTGACTGAACAAGCGCTGAATAAAACAATGACAACATGGTGCCCTGTGCTGTAGAAGCTAGCAGCCTTCCAACTGACTGACACAAGTGCTGTATAACAACACAAGGACAACATGGTGTCCCATGCTGGTGAAGCTAGCAGCCTTCTAACTGACTGACCCAAGTGCTGTATAACACAAAGACAACATGGTGCCCCGTGCTGGAGAAGCTAGCAGCTTTCTAACTGACTGACACAAGTGCTGTTTAACAACAAAAGGACAACATAGTTCCCTATGCTGGAGAAGCTAGCAGCCTTCCAAATGACTGACACAAGTGCTGAATAACAACACAAGGACAACATGATGCCCCGTGCTGAAGATGCTAGCAGCCTTCCAACTGACTGGCACAAGTTCAGTATAACACAAGGACAATATGGTGTCCCGTGCTGGAGAAGCTAGGAGCCTTCCAACTGACTGACCCAAGCGCTGTATAACACAAGGACAATATGGTGTCCCGTGCTGGAGAAGCTAGCAGTCTTCCAACTGACTGACACAAGTGCTGTATAACAACACAAGGACAACATGGGGCCTCATGCTAGAGAAGCTAGCAGCCTTCCAACTGACTGACCAAAGTGCTGTATAACACAAGGACAATATGGTGTCCCGTGCTGGAGAAGCTAGGAGCCTTCCAACTGACTGACCAAGTGCTGTATAACACAAGGACAACATAGTTCCCCGTGCTGGAGAAGCTAGCAGCCTCCCAACTGACTGACCAAGTGCTGTATACAGAGGCATAACTAGAAGCCTCAGGGCCCCGGTGCAGGAATATATGAAAGGCCCCCCAACTTGCAATATATATATATATATATACCCCTAATTAGACAAAAAAACTGTCAAAAAACGGTTGTCAAGGTAACCACTAAGTCACAATAATAAATAATAAGCACTATTTAAATGAACTGTCTGAGTATATGTTGCTCATAGTGAAAGTGACTTATAATAAAAAGGAGAACAGAAAAAGCATGGATAGCATACATCAAAGAAAATTCATAGCCTCACAATCATATAAAAACGTATCGCTTAGCAGTAAAAATATCACAAACAGAAATGTTATCTAGAATCAACCTGTACATCGTAATAAATAGCAACAGTGAAGTTTAAAATAAAACATCATCTAACATATAACGCATGTATCTAAATCCTATATCCTAGTGACTGACAATGTAAATAGCCTCTATACTATCATTCCGCATGAAGCAGGGAAACTTTGTGTTACGGAGGCCATATGGGATATAAAATCCTACTAGGAGGGACAAAGTTTCCCAAACCTCAAAATGCCTTTAAATACACCCCTCACCACACCCACAATTCAGTTTAACGAATAGCCAAGAAGTGGGGTGATAAGAAAGGAGTAGAAAGCATCAACTAGGAATTGGAATAATTGTGCTTTATACAAAAAAATCATAACCACCACAAAAAGGGTGGGTCTCATGGACTCTTGCCAATATGAAAGAAATGAATTTATCAGGTAAATTCTTACATAAATTATGTTTTCTTTCATGTAATTGGCAAGAGTCCATGAGCTAGTGACGTAAGGGATAGCAGATACCCAAGATGTGGAACTTCCACGCAAGAGTCACCAGAGAGGGAGGGATAAAAAACAAAATTTATGCTTACCTGATAAATTTATTTCTCTTGTGGTGTATCCAGTCCACGGGTTCATCCATTACTTGTGGGATATTCTCCTTCCCAACAGGAAGCTGCAAGAGGACACCCACAGCAGAGCTGTCTATATAGCTCCTCCCCTAACTGCCACCCCCAGTCATTCGACCGAAGACAAGCAAGAAAAAAACATAATTTATGTAAGAACTTACCTGATAAATTAATTTCTTTCATATTAGCAAGAGACCATGAGCTAGTGATGTATGGGATATACATTCCAACCAGGAGGGGCAAAGTTTCCCAAACCTTAAAATGCATATAAATACACCCCTCACCACACCCACAATTCAGTTTAACGAATAGCCAAGAAGTGGGGTGATAAGAAAGGAGCGAAAGCATCAAAAATAAGGAATTGGAATAATTGTGCTTTATACAAAAAAATCATAACCACCACAAAAAGAGTGGGCCTCATGGACTCTTGCTAATATGAAAGAAATGAATTTATCAGGTAAGTTCTTACATAAATGATGTTTTCTTTCATGTAATTAGCAAGAGTCCATGAGCTAGTGACGTAAGGGAACCCAAGATGTGGAACTTCCACGCAAGAGTCACTAGAGAGGGAGGGATAAAATAAAGACAGCTAATTCCGCTGAAAAATTAATCCACTACCCAAGTCAAAAGTTTCAATTTTTATAATGAAAAAAACTGAAGTTATAAGCAGAAGAATCAAACTGAAACAACTGCCTGAAGTACTATTCTACCAAAAACTGCTTCTGAAGAAGAGAAAACATCAAAATGGTAGAATTTAGAAAAAGTATGAGAAGAAGACCAAGTTGCTGCTTTGCAAATCTGATCAACAGAAGCTTCATTCTTAAAAGCCCAGGAAGTAGAAACTGACCTAGTAGAATGAGCCGTAATCCTCTGAGGCAGGGATTTACCCGACTCCAAATAAGCATGATGAATCAAAAAAGCTTTAACCAAAATGCCAAAGAAATGACAGAAGCCTTCTGACCTTTCCTAAAACCAGAAAAGATAACAAATAGACTAGAAGTCTTTCTGAACTCTGAGTAGATTCAACATAATATCTCAAAACTCTTACCACATCCAAGAATGTAAGAATCTTTCCAAAGAATTCTTAGGATTAGGACACAAGAAAGGGACAATAATTCCTCTATTAATGTTGTTAGAATTCACAACTTTAGGTAAAAATTGAAATGAAGACAGCAAAACCACCTTATCCTGATGAAAAATCAGAAAAAGGAGACTCACAAGAAAGAGCAGATAATTCAAAAACTGTTCAAGCTGAAAAGATGTCTAAAAGGAACAATACTTTCCATGAAAGTAATTTAAATGTACAAAGAAAGCATATGCTCAAACGGAAGAGCCTGTAAAGCCCTCAGAACCAAATTAAGACTCCAAGGAGGAGAAATTGGCTTAATGACAGGCTTGATACGAACCAAAGCCTGAACAAAACAATGAATAACAGATTAGCAAATTTTTCTGTGAAAACAGCACAGAAAAAGCAGAGATTTTGTCCTTTCAAGGAACTTTCAGACAAAAACCCTTATCCAAGCCATCCTGAAGAAACTATAAAATCCTAGGAATTCTAAAAGAATGCCAAGAGAATTTATGAGAAGAGCATCATGAGATGTAAATCTTCCAAACTCGATAATAAATCTTACTAGACACAGATTTACGAGCCTGCAACATAGTATTGATCACTGAGTCAGAGAAACTTCTTATGACTAAGTACTAAGCGTTAAATTTCCATACCATCAAATTAATAATTTGAGTTCCTGATGGAAAAAAACAAATGTTAAGATATAAGGTCTGGCCTTAAATGAAAGTGACCAAGATTGGCAACTGGACATCCGAACAAGAACCATATACCAAAACCTGTGCGGCCATGCTGGAGCCACCAGCAACACAAAAGATTGCTCCCTGATGATTTTGAAAATCACTCTAAAAAGAAGAACCAGAGGCGAAAAAATATAGGCAGATTGATAACTCCAAGGAAGTGTCAATGCATACACTGCTTCCGCCTGAGGATCCCCGGACCTGAATAGGCCCCTGGGAAGTTCCTTGTTTAGATGAGATGCCATCAGATCTATTTCTGGAAGCCCTCACACCTGAACAATTTGAAAAAACACATCTGGGTAAAGAGACCATTCTCCCGGATGTAAAGCTTGATTTACAGAGATAATCCGCTTCCCAATTGTCTATACCTGGGAAATGGACCACAGAAATTAGACAGGAGCAGGATTTAGCCCAAGCAAATATCCGAGATACTTCTTTCACAGCCTAAGGACTGAGAGTCCTACCCTAATGATTGACATACGCCACAGTTGTGACATTGTCTGTCTGAAAAAACATAATTTATGTAAGAACTTACCTGATAAATTCATTTCTTTCATATTAGCAAGAGTCCATGAGCTAGTGACGTATGGGATATACATTCCTACCAGGAGGGGCAAAGTTTCCCAAACCTTAAAATGCCTATAAATACACCCCTCACCACACCCACAATTCAGTTTAACGAATAGCCAAGAAGTGGGGGTGATAAGAAAAAAGTGCGAAAGCATATAAAATAAGGAATTGGAATAATTGTGCTTTATACAAAAAAATCATAACCACCACAAAAAAGGGCGGGCCTCATGGACTCTTGCTAATATGAAAGAAATGAATTTATCAGGTAAGTTCTTACATAAATTATGTTTTCTTTCATGTAATTAGCAAGAGTCCATGAGCTAGTGACGTATGGGATAATGACTACCCAAGATGTGGATCTTTCCACACAAGAGTCACTAGAGAGGGAGGGATAAAATAAAGACAGCCAATTCCTGCTGAAAATAATCCACACCCAAAATAAAGTTTAATGAAAAACATAAGCAGAAGATTCAAACTGAAACCACTGCCTGAAGAACTTTTCTACCAAAAACTGCTTCAGAAGAAGAAAACACATCAAAATGGTAGAATTTTAGAAAAAATATGCAAAGAGGACCAAGTTGCTGCTTTGCAAATCTGATGAATCGAAGCTTCATTCCTAAACGCCCAGGAAGTAGAAACTGACCTAGTAGAATGAACTGTAATCCTTAGAGGCGGAGTTTTACCCGACTCGACATAAGCATGATGAAATAAAGATTTCAACCAAGATGCCAAAGAAATGGCAGAAGCTTTCTGGCCTTTTCTAGAACCGGAAAAGATGACAAATAATACAAAGCTCTAACAGCATCCAAAGAATGCAATGATTTCTCCTTAGAATTCATAGGATTAGGACATAATGAAGGAACCACAATTTCTCTACTAAGGTTGTTAGAATTCACAACCTTAGGTAAAAAATTCAAAAGAAGTTCGCAGCACCGCCTCATCCTGATGAAAAATCAGAAAAGGAGACTCACAAGAAAGAGCAGATAATTCAGAGACTCTTCTGGCAGAAGAGATGGCCAAATGAAACAAAACTTTCCAAGAAAGTAATATAACGACCAAAGAATGCATGGGTTCAAAAGGAGGAGCTTGAAAAGCCCCCAGAACCAAATTCAAACTCCATGGAGGAGAAATTGACTTAATGACAGGTTTTATACGAACCAAAGCTTGTACAAAACAATGAAATATCAGGAAGATTAGCAATCCTTCTGTGAAAAAAGATGTGGATTCCGCCCAAACCAAAATTCGAGATACTTCTGTCATAGCCAGAGGACTGTGAGTCCCTCCTTGATGATTGATGTATGCCACAGCTGTGACATTGTCTATCTGAAAACAAATGAACAACTCTCTCTTCAGAAGAGGCCAAGACTGAAGAGCTCTGAAAATTGCACGGAGTTCAAAAATATTGATCGGTAATCTCACCTCCTGAGATTCCCAAACCCCTTGTGCCATCAGAGACCCCCACACAGCTCCCCAACCTGTAAGACTTGCATCTTTTGAGATTATAGTCCAGGTCGGAAGAACAAAAAAGCCCCCTGAACTAAACGATGGTGAACTGTCCACCATGTCAGAGAGTGTCGTATAATCGGTTTAAAGATATTAATTGAGATATCTTTGTGTAATCCCTGCACCACTGGTTCAGCATACAGAGCTGAAGAGGTCGCATGTGAAAACGAGCAAAGGAGATAGCATCCGATACGGCAGTCCTAAGACCTAAAATTTCCATGCATAAGGCTACCAAAGGGAATGATTGTGACTGAAGGTTTTGACAAGCTGATATCAATGTTAAACTTCTCTTATCTGACAAGGACAGAGTCATAGACACTGAATCTATCTGGAAACCTAAAAAGGTTACCCTTGTCTGAGGAAACAATGAACTGATTGGTAAATTGATCCTCCAACCATGATCTTGAAGAAACAACACAAGTCGATTCGTATGAGATTCTGCGAAAATGTGAAGACTGAGCAAGTACCAAGATATCGTCCAAAAAAGGAAATACCAAAACCCTGTTCTCTGATTACAGACAGAAGGGCACCGAGAACCTTTGAAAAAAATTCTTGGAGCTGACGCTAGGCCAAACGGTAGAGCCACAAAACTGGTAATGCTTGTCTAAAAGAGAATCTCAGAAACTAAAAGTGATCTGGATGAATCGGAATATGCAGATATGCATCCTGTAAATCTATTGTAGACATATAATGCCCTTGCTAAACAAAAGGCAGGATAGTCCTACAGTTACCATCTTGAATGTTGGTATCCTTACATAACGATTCAATATAGATAGATCCGGAACTGGTCTGAAGGAATTGACCTTCTTTGGTACAATGAAGAGATAGAATAAAACCCCAGCCCCTGTTCCAGAACTGGAACTGGCATAATTACTCCAGCCAACTCTAGATCTGAAACACATTTCAGAAATGCTGAGCCTTTGCTGTGTTTACTGGGACACGGGAAAGAAAAAAAATCTCTTTGCAGGAGGCCTTAACTTGAAGCCAATTCTGTACCTTTAAAGAAAACGTAAACTGCCCCATACCAGCTGAGCTGGAATGAGGGCCGCACCTTCATGGGTATTTAGGAGCTGGCTATAGGTTTCTATAAGGCTTGGATATATTCCAAACTGGAAATGGTTTCCAAACTGATACCGCTCCTGAGGATGAAGGATCAGGCTTTTGTTCCTTGTTGTGAGGAAAGGAACGAAAAAGATTATTAGACCTAAATTTACCTTAGATTTTTTTATCCTTTGGTAAAAAAAGTTCCCTTCCCTCCAGTAACAGTTGAGATAATAGAATCCAACTGAAAATCAAATAATTTATTACCCTGGAAAGAAAGGGAAAGCAAAGTTGACTTAGAAGACATATCAGCATTCCAATTAAGCCATAAAGCTTTTCTAGCTAAAATAGCTAGAGACATATACCTGACATCAACTCTAATGATATCAAAAGATGGTATCACAAATAAAATTATTAGCATGTTATAGAATAATAATAATGCTATAAAATTATGATCTGTTACTTGTTGCGCTAAAGCTTCTAACCAAAAAGTTGAAGCTGCAGCAACATCCGCTAAAAATATAGCAGGTCCAAGAAGATTACCTGAACATAAGTAAGCTTTTCTTAGAAAGGATTCAATCTTCCTATCTAAAGGATCCTTAAATGAAGTACTATCTGCCATAGGAATAGTAGTACGTTTAGCAGGAGTAGAGACAGCCCCATTAACCTTAGAGATTTTGTCCCAAAACTCTAATCTGTCAGATGGCACAGGATATAATTGCTTAAACGTTTAGAAGGAGTAAATGAATTACCCAAATTATTCCATTCCCTGGAAATTACTTCAGAAATAGCATCAGGGAGAGAAAACACTTCTGGAATAACTACAGGAGATTTAAAAACCTTATTTAAACGTTTAGATTTAGTATCAAGAGGACCAGAATCCTCTATTTCTAATGCAATTAATACTTCTTTAAGTAAAGAATGAATAAATTCCATCTTGAACAAATACAAAGATTTATCAACATCAACCTCTGAGACAGAAACCTCTGAACCAGAAGAACCATTATCAGTATCAGAATGATGATGTTCATTTAAAAATTCATCTGAAAAAAGAGAAGTTTTAAAAGACTTTTATGTATACTAGAAGGAGAAATAACAGACATAGCCTTCTTAATGGATTTAAAAAAATAAAATCTCTTATGTTATCAGGAACACTCTGAAAATTAGATTTTGACAGAACAGCAACAGGTAATGTAACAGTACTAAAGGAAATTTTATCTGCATTAATAAGTTTGTCATGACATGCAATACAAACAACAGCTGGAGAAACAGATACCAAAAGTTTATAGCAGATACACTTAGCTTGGTAGCTCCAGCACTGGGCAGCGATTTTCCTGAAGTATCTTCTGACTCAGTTGCAATGTGGAACATCTTGCAATATGTAAAAGAAAAAACAACATATAAAGCAAAATTGATCAAATTCCTTAAATGACAGTTTCAGGAATGGGAAAAAAATGCCAGTGAACAAGCTTCTAGCAACCAGAAGCAATAAATAATGAGACTTAAATAATGTGGAGACAAAAATGACGCCCATATTTTTTAGCGCCAAAAAAGACGCCCATATTATTTGGCGCCTAAATGCTTTTGGCGCCAAAAATGACGCCACATCCGGAACGCCGACACTTTTGACGCAAAAAAAACGTCAAAAAATGACGCAACTTCCGGCGACACGTATGACGCCGGAAACAGAAAAAAAATTTTACGCCAAAAAAGTCCGCGCCAAGAATGACGCAATAAAATGAAGCATTTTCTGCCCCCGCGAGCCTAACAGCCCACAGGAAAAAAGTCAAATTTTTTTAAGGTAAGAAAAAATGATTGAAACAAATGCATTTATCCCAAGTATGAAACTGACTGTCTGAAAATAAGGAATGTTGAACATCCTGAGTCAAGGCAAATAAATGTTTGAATACATATATTTAGAACTTTATAAAAAAGTGCCTAACCATAGCTTAGAGTGTCACAGAAAATAAGACTTACTTACCCCAGGACACTCATCTACATGTTTGTAGAAAGCCAAACCAGTACTGAAACGAAAATCAGCAGAGGTAATGGTATATATATATATAAGAGTATATCGTCGATCTGAAAAGGGAGGTAAGAGATGAATCTCTACGACCGATAACAGAGAACCTATGAAATAGACCCCGTAGAAGGAGATCATTGCATTCAAATAGGCAATACTCTCCTCACATCCCTCTGACATTCACTGCACGCTGAGAGGAAAACCGGGCTCCAACCTGCTGCGGAGCGCATATCAACGTAGAATCTAGCACAAACTTACTTCACCACCTCCATAGGAGGCAAAGTTTGTAAAACTGAATTGTGGGTGTGGTGAGGGGTGTATTTATAGGCATTTTAAGGTTTGGGAAACTTTGCCCCTCCTGGTAGGAATGTATATCCCATACGTCACTAGCTCATGGACTCTTGCTAATTACATGAAAGAAACAATAAACGTCTCTTCAAAAAGAAGCCAAAACTGAAGAACTCTGAGAATGCACAGAGTTCCAAAATATCAAATGGTAATCTCGCCTCCTGAGATTTCCAAACCCCTTGTGCTGACAGAGATCCCCAGACAGCCTCCCAACCTAAAAGACTTGCATCTGTAGAGATCATGGTCCAGGTTGAATGAACCGAAGAGACCCGTAGAACTAAATGATGGTGATCTTAACCACCAAATCAAAGATAGTTAAACATTGCGATTCAAAGATATAAAAAGTGATATCCTAGAATCCCTGCACCATTAATTTAGCATAAAAAACTGGAAAGGTTTCCTATGAAAATGAGCAAAGGGAATCGAATCCAATGCTGCAGCCATGAAACCTAAAACTTCCATGCATATATAGCAACTGAAGGAAATAATAGAGACTGAAGGTTCCGACAAACGGAACCCAATAAAATTGTCACTTGTCTGTTAGAGACAAAGACATTGACACAATCTATCTGGAAACCTAAAAAAGGTGACCCTTGTGTGAGGAATCAAGGAGCTTTTGATAAAAAGATCCTCTAACCATGTCCTGAAGAAACAACAAAAGTTGAATCGTATGAGATTCCGCAGAACGAAAAGACTGAGCCAGTACCACGAGACCGTCCAAATAAGGAAACACTGAGAACCTTGAAAAGATTCTTAGAGCTGTCGCTAGACCAGAAGGAAAAGCAACAAATTGTTGATGCTTGTCAAAAAAAAAGAGAATCTCAGAAAATGAAAATAATCTGAATGAAAACAGAAAATGAAGATATGCATCTATTGTATCTATTGTAAACAAATAATGCCATCACTGGTCAAAAAGGCAGAATAAACCATATAAACACCATTCTAAAAAGATGGTACACTTATATGATAATTCAAAAAGATTTTCTATCTTTGGGACAATTAATAGTTTTGAATAAAACCCCAAACCCTGTTCCTAAAATGGAACTGGTATAAATACCCCAGAAAACTCCAGGTCTGAGCAGCGCCTTGAGCCCCAACGGGTGACAAGCCGCGCTTCACAAGTACCCAATACATACAGGTCTGAAACACCCTTCAGGAAAGTGTGAGCCTTACTGAAATAGCCGGAATATGTTAGAGAAAAAAAGACTTCTCACAGACGGTTTTACTCTGAATCCTTTTCTGTACCCAAATCAAAGAAGTTTGGACCAAATTGAACCAAAATTTTAAAAAAGTCTTAACCTGCCCCTTACCAGCTAAGCTGGAATAAGAACCACACCTACATGCAAATTTGGGGAGCTGACTTTGATCAGATTATACTTACGACCGCATCACACAAACGACCACCTACTCTGCAGATCGGGAGTGAAATGCGCAATAGGACGCGTCGGTGAGCAGCGTGGTTTGCTGTGGGATACCCCTATCATGTGGATGCAGAACAGCATAGCCCAGTACGAGTGACTTGTGACCTCTGCCGGTCAGAGAGTTGGTGGTCGTTTGTGTGATGCGGTCGTGAGTATAATCTGGAGGATCGCATGAGTGATCAGCATCAGGGGCTTTGAGTATTGTGTTGTGCCTTCTATGTGCCTTACCTTCTTGCTATATACTCGCCCCCAACAGGAACTTTCACTTGGAACTTTTATTTGTAACACGTCCACCACACTTCTCCACCTATTTGTTATTGATATACTGGCTGGTGTTTTGTTTTTGTATTCTACACCTGCAACTTCACCTAAGTCACTGGATGTATGGTCATCTTCATCACTAACCATTTAATTCATCCAATCCATCTTTTCATTCATTATCCACAATAATGAACAGTTCATATTGATTACTCCTTGTTATCAGCATCAGTCATCCATTCACTGCATTGGTTTGCTGTCATGTCATGTCATTTTCCATCTTCATGAGAAAGTTTCCTGCTATGAACTTTTATTTGCCGGCTTAGGTTTAGTTCTGTATCGCAAGTGGGGCCCATGTGAATTGTCTGTTTGTCCTTTGTGTGTATATGTGGGGATGTTGGTATGTGTTTTTTGCTGCTGTATTTCTTAATTGAAATTTACTAAAGCAATCATTTATTGTTTGATGTTTAATACTTAGAAATTTGTTATTAAATAAATTGCACATTTTTTTGACTTACTAGAGTACTTAATTTATTATTATAGTGTGTTTTGCTTTATATCCTGGTCTTTGAACTGCATCTTATTTTGGTGCAGTTCTGTCTCTCTCCTCTATATCCAGTGTATAAGTCTATTTACCAGGTAGCCAGCACTTTGTATCATTTGTTTGTTTGGTTTATCTTGTACATTAGATGTAAAAAGAATAGCAATATATAAAGCATAAATACTAATGGACTCTGCATGTAAAAGTTTATCATGATAACTTATTACAAACCATAGCTAAAGATAAACATTCATAACATTAAAATAAATGAACTTAGCTTTGGTAGGACTGAACTCAGTCAGCAGGAATCCAACAGTATTTTCTGATACAGGAACTTTTTTTTTAATATCTTGCAATATGTAATAGAAAAACAACATATAAAGCAAAATTATCAAATTCCTTAAATGACAGTTTCAGGAATGGGAAAAAATGCAAACAGAACAGGCCTCTAAAAACCAGAAGCAACTAAAAAATGAGACTTAAATAATGTTAAAAATCTGGGGCCAAAAATGACGCCCACATATTTTTTGGTGCCAAAAACGTCTGCAACAAACACGAGAGCCAAAAATGACGCAACTATGTGAAAACTTCCGGTGTAAATGACGTCATTGACGTCAGACAAACGTCAATCTCGCGCCAAAAAAGTCTTGCACCAAAAATTACGCAATAAATTCTAGCATTTTTTGCACCCGCGAGCCTAACAGCCTGCAATTTAAAGGAAAAAGTCAATTGAAAATTTAGGTAAGAAAAATATTTAATTCATATGCATTTTCCCCAAAAAATGAAACTGACAGTCTGAATGAAGGAATACTGAATATCCTGAATCATGGCAAAACATAATTTATGTAAGAACTTACCTGATAAATTAATTTCTTTCATATTGGCAAGAGTCCATGAGCTAGTGACGTATGGGATATACAATCCTACCAGGAGGGGCAAAGTTTCCCAAACCTCAAAATGCCTATAAATACACCCCTCACCACACCCACAATTCAGTTTAACGAATAGCCAAGCAGTGGGGTGATAAAGAAAGGAGTAGAAAGCATCAGCAAAGGAAATTTGGAAATAATTGTGCTTTATACAAAAAATCATAACCACCATAAAAAGGGTGGGCCTCATGGACTCTTGCCAATATGAAAGAAATGAATTTATCAGGTAAGTTCTTACATAAATTATGTTTTCTTTCATGTAATTGGCAAGAGTCCATGAGCTAGTGACATATGGGATATCAATACCCAAGATGTGGAGTCTTCCACTCAAGAGTCACTAGAGAGGGAGGGAATAAAACAAAAACAGCCATATTCCGCTGAGAAAATAATCCACAACCCAAAAATAAGTTTATTTTCACTTTTGAAAGAAAAAACTCAAATCAAAAAGCAGAAGAATCAAACTGAAACAGCTGCCTGAAGAACTTTTCTACCAAAAACTGCTTCCGAAGAAGCAAATACATCAAAATGGTAGAATTTAGTAAATGTATGCAAAGAGGACCAAGTGGCTGCTTTGCAAATCTGATCAACTGAAGCTTCATTCTTAAAAGCCCATGAAGTAGAGACTGATCTAGTAGAATGAGCCGTAATTCTCTGAGGCGGGGTTTGACCCGACTCCAAATAAGCTTGATGAATCAAAAGTTTCAACCAAGAAGCCAAGGAAATAGCAGAAGCTTTCTGACCTTTCCTAGGACCAGCAAATAAAACAAATAGACGTCTTCCTGAAATTTTTAGTAGCTTCCACATAATATTTCAAAGCTCTTACCACATCCAAAGAATGTAAAGATCTCTCCAAAGAATTCTTAGGATTAGGACATAAAGAAGGGACAACAATATCTCTACTAATGTTGTTAGAATTCACAACCTTAGGTAAAAATTTAAAAGAAGTCCGCAAAACTGCCTTATCCTGATGAAAAATCAGAAAAGGAGACTCACAAGAAAGAGCAGATAGCTCAGAAACTCTTCTAGCAGAAGAGATAGCCAAAAGGAACAACACTTTCCAAGAAAGTAGTTTAATGTCCAAAGAATGCATAGGTTCAAATGGAGGAGCCTGTAAGGCCCTCAGAACCAAATTAAGACTCCAAGGAGGAGAAATTGACTTAATGACAGGCTTAATACGAACTAAAGCTTGTACAAAACAGTGTATATCAGGAAGAATAGCAATCTTTCTGTGAAATAAAACAGAAAGAGCAGAGATTTGTCCTTTCAAGGAACTTGCAGACAAACCCTTATCCAAACCATCCTGAAGAAACTGCAAAATTCTAGGAATTCTAAAAGAATGCCAGGAGAATTTATGAGAAGAACACCATGAAATGTAAGTCTTCCAAACTCTATAATAAATCTTTCTAGAGACAGATTTACGAGCTTGTAACATAGTATTAATCACTGAATCAGAGAAACCTCTATGACTTAGAACTAATCGTTCAATTTCCATACCTTCAAATTTAATGATTTGAGATCCTGATGGAAAAACGGACCTTGAGATAGGGGTTCCGGCCGTAACGGAAGTGGCCAAGGTGGGCAACTGGACATCTGAACCAGATCCGCATACCAAAACCTGTGTGGCCATGCTGGAGCCACCAGCAACACAAAAGACTGTTCCATGATGATTTTGGAAATCACTCTTGGAAGGAGAACTAGAGGCGGGAAGATGTAAGCAGGTTGATAACACCAAGGAAGTGTCAGCAAATCCACTGCTTCGGCATGAACATCCCTGGACCTGAACAGGTATCTGGGAAGTTTCTTGTTTAGATGAGAGGCCATGAGATCTATCTCTGGAAGCCCCCACATCTGAACAATCTGAGAAAACACATCTGGATGGAAAGACCACTCCCCTGGATGTAAAGTCTGGCGGCTGAGATAATCCGCCTCCCAATTGTCTACACCTGGGATATGCACCGCAGAGATTAGACAGGAGCTGGATTCTGCCCAAGCAAGTATCCGAGATACTTCTTTCATAGCTTGGGGACTGTGAGTCCCACCCTGATGATTGACATAAGCCACAGTTGTGATATTGTCTATATGAAAAGAAATGAACGGTTCTCTCTTTAGTAGAGGCCAGAACTGAAGAGCCCTGAGAATTGCACAGAGTTCTAAAATATTTATTGGTAATCTCGCCTCTTGAGATTTCCAAACCCCTTGTGCTGTCAGAGACCCCCAAACAGCTCCCCAACCTGAAAGACTCACATCTGTTGTGATCACAGTCCAGGTTGGCCAAACAAAAGAAGCCCCTTGAACCAAACGATGGTGATCTATCCACCATGTCTGAGAGTATTGTACATTGGGATTCAAGGATATTAATTGTGTTATCTTTGTATAATCCCTGCACCATTGATTCAGCATACAAAGCTGTAGAGGTCTCATGTGAAAACGAGCAAAGGGGATTGCATCCGATGCTGCAGTCATGAGACCTAAAACTTCCATGCACATAGCCACTGAAGGGAATGACTGAGACTGAAGGAGCCGACATGCTGCGACCAATTTTAAACGTCTCTTGTCTGTTAGAGACAGAGTCATGGACACTGAATCTATCTTGAAGCCTAAAAAGGTGACCCTTGTCTGAGGAATCAAGAAACTTTTTGGTAAATTGATCCTCCAACCATGTTTCCGAAGAAACAACACTAGTTGATTCGTGTGAGATTCTGCAGTATGTAAAGACTGAGCTAGTACCAAGATATCGTCCAAATAAGGAAACACTGCAATACCCTGTTCTCTTATTACAGATAGTAGGGCACCCAGAACCTTTGAAAAGATTCTTGGAGCTGTTGCTAGGCCAAATGGAAGAGCAACAAATTGGTAATGCTTGTCTAGAAAAGAGAATCTCAGAAACTGATAGTATGCATCCTGCAAGTCTATTGTGGACATATAATGTCCTTGCTGAACAAAAGGCAGAATAGTCCTTATAGTCACCATCTTGAAAGTTGGTACTCTTACATAACAATTCAAAATTTTCAGATCCAGCAATGGTCTGAACAAATTTTCTTTCTTTGGTACAATGAATAGGTTTGAATAAAACCCCAAACCTTGTTCCTGAGGAGGAACTGGCATGATTACCCCTGAAGACTCCAGGTCTGAAACACACTTCAGAAAAGCCTGAGCTTTTACTGGATTTACAGGAATGTGTGAGAGAAAAAATCTTCTCACAGGAGGTCCTACTTTGAATCCTATTCGATACCCTTGAGAGACAATGCTCTGAATCCAATTATTTTGGACATATTTTATCCAAAAATCCTTGAAAAACCTTAATCTGCCCCCTACTAGCTGAGCTGGAATGAGGGCTGCACCTTCATGCGGACTTAGGGGCAGACTTTGGTTTCCTAAATGGCTTGGATTTATTCCAATTTGAGGAAGGCTTCCAACTGGAAGCAGATTCCTTGGGAGGAGGATTGAGTTTTTGTTCCTTATTCTGACGAAAGGAACGAAAACGGTTAGAAGCCTTAGATTTACCCTTAGGTTTTTTTATCCTGAGGCAAAAAAACTCCTTTTCCTCCAGTGATAGTTGAAATAATAGAATCCAACTGAGAACCAAATAAATTATTACCTTGGAAAGAAAGAGATAGTAATCTAGATTTAGATGTCATATCAGCATTCAAAGATTTAAGCCACAAAGCTCTTCTAGCTAATACAGCTAAAGACATGGATCTAACATCAATTTTGATAATATCAAAAATGGCATCACAAATAAAATGATTAGCATGTTGCAGTAAGCGAACAATGCTAGATATGTCAGAATCCAATTCATGTTGCGCTAAATTTTCCAACCAGAAAGTTGATGCAGCCGCAACATCACCCAAAGAAATAGCAGGTCTGAGAAGATGACCTGAATATAAATAGGCCTTCCTTAGATAAGATTCAAGCTTCCTATCTAAAGGATCTTTAAAGGAAGTGCTATCTTCCATAGGAATAGTGGTACGTTTAGCAAGAGTAGAAATAGCCCCATCAACTTTGGGGATCTTTTCCCAAAACTCTATAGATTTTGCTGATAAAGGATACAATCTCTTAAACCTTGAAGAAGGAATAAAGGAAGTACCTGGCTTATTCCATTCCCTAGAAATCATATCAGAAATAGCCTCAGGAATGGGAAAAACACCTGGGGAAACCACAGGAGGTTTAAAAACAGCATTTAAACGTTTATTAGACTGAACGTCAATAGGACTGGTTACCTCAATATCCAAAGTAATTAACACTTCTTTTAATAAAGAACGCATATACTCTATTTTAAATAAATAAGTAGATTTGTCAGTGTTAATATCTGAGGAAGGATCTTCTGTTTCAGATAGATCCTCATCAGAAGAGGATGAATTATTATGTTGTTGGTCATTTGAAATTTCATCAGCTAAATGAGAAGTTTTAAAAGACCTTTTACGTTTATTAGAAGGTGGAAATGCAGACAAAGCCTTCAGAATAGAATCAGAAACAAATTCTTTAAAATTTACAGGTATATCATGCACATTAGAAGTTGAAGGAACTGCAACTGGCAATGTACTATTACTGATAGAAACACTATCTGCATGTAAAAGTATATGAAAAGAAATGAACGGTTCTCTCTTTAGTAGAGGCCAGAACTGAAGAGCCCTGAGAATTGCACAGAGTTCTAAAATATTTATTGGTAATCTCGCCTCTTGAGATTTCCAAACCCCTTGTGCTGTCAGAGACCCCCAAACAGCTCCCCAACCTGAAAGACTCACATCTGTTGTGATCACAGTCCAGGTTGGCCAAACAAAAGAAGCCCCTTGAACCAAACGATGGTGATCTATCCACCATGTCTGAGAGTATTGTACATTGGGATTCAAGGATATTAATTGTGTTATCTTTGTATAATCCCTGCACCATTGATTCAGCATACAAAGCTGTAGAGGTCTCATGTGAAAACGAGCAAAGGGGATTGCATCCGATGCTGCAGTCATGAGACCTAAAACTTCCATGCACATAGCCACTGAAGGGAATGACTGAGACTGAAGGAGCCGACATGCTGCGACCAATTTTAAACGTCTCTTGTCTGTTAGAGACAGAGTCATGGACACTGAATCTATCTTGAAGCCTAAAAAGGTGACCCTTGTCTGAGGAATCAAGAAACTTTTTGGTAAATTGATCCTCCAACCATGTTTCCGAAGAAACAACACTAGTTGATTCGTGTGAGATTCTGCAGTATGTAAAGACTGAGCTAGTACCAAGATATCGTCCAAATAAGGAAACACTGCAATACCCTGTTCTCTTATTACAGATAGTAGGGCACCCAGAACCTTTGAAAAGATTCTTGGAGCTGTTGCTAGGCCAAATGGAAGAGCAACAAATTGGTAATGCTTGTCTAGAAAAGAGAATCTCAGAAACTGATAGTATGCATCCTGCAAGTCTATTGTGGACATATAATGTCCTTGCTGAACAAAAGGCAGAATAGTCCTTATAGTCACCATCTTGAAAGTTGGTACTCTTACATAACAATTCAAAATTTTCAGATCCAGCAATGGTCTGAACAAATTTTCTTTCTTTGGTACAATGAATAGGTTTGAATAAAACCCCAAACCTTGTTCCTGAGGAGGAACTGGCATGATTACCCCTGAAGACTCCAGGTCTGAAACACACTTCAGAAAAGCCTGAGCTTTTACTGGATTTACAGGAATGTGTGAGAGAAAAAATCTTCTCACAGGAGGTCCTACTTTGAATCCTATTCGATACCCTTGAGAGACAATGCTCTGAATCCAATTATTTTGGACATATTTTATCCAAAAATCCTTGAAAAACCTTAATCTGCCCCCTACTAGCTGAGCTGGAATGAGGGCTGCACCTTCATGCGGACTTAGGGGCAGACTTTGGTTTCCTAAATGGCTTGGATTTATTCCAATTTGAGGAAGGCTTCCAACTGGAAGCAGATTCCTTGGGAGGAGGATTGAGTTTTTGTTCCTTATTCTGACGAAAGGAACGAAAACGGTTAGAAGCCTTAGATTTACCCTTAGGTTTTTTTATCCTGAGGCAAAAAAACTCCTTTTCCTCCAGTGATAGTTGAAATAATAGAATCCAACTGAGAACCAAATAAATTATTACCTTGGAAAGAAAGAGATAGTAATCTAGATTTAGATGTCATATCAGCATTCAAAGATTTAAGCCACAAAGCTCTTCTAGCTAATACAGCTAAAGACATGGATCTAACATCAATTTTGATAATATCAAAAATGGCATCACAAATAAAATGATTAGCATGTTGCAGTAAGCGAACAATGCTAGATATGTCAGAATCCAATTCATGTTGCGCTAAATTTTCCAACCAGAAAGTTGATGCAGCCGCAACATCACCCAAAGAAATAGCAGGTCTGAGAAGATGACCTGAATATAAATAGGCCTTCCTTAGATAAGATTCAAGCTTCCTATCTAAAGGATCTTTAAAGGAAGTGCTATCTTCCATAGGAATAGTGGTACGTTTAGCAAGAGTAGAAATAGCCCCATCAACTTTGGGGATCTTTTCCCAAAACTCTATAGATTTTGCTGATAAAGGATACAATCTCTTAAACCTTGAAGAAGGAATAAAGGAAGTACCTGGCTTATTCCATTCCCTAGAAATCATATCAGAAATAGCCTCAGGAATGGGAAAAACACCTGGGGAAACCACAGGAGGTTTAAAAACAGCATTTAAACGTTTATTAGACTGAACGTCAATAGGACTGGTTACCTCAATATCCAAAGTAATTAACACTTCTTTTAATAAAGAACGCATATACTCTATTTTAAATAAATAAGTAGATTTGTCAGTGTTAATATCTGAGGAAGGATCTTCTGTTTCAGATAGATCCTCATCAGAAGAGGATGAATTATTATGTTGTTGGTCATTTGAAATTTCATCAGCTAAATGAGAAGTTTTAAAAGACCTTTTACGTTTATTAGAAGGTGGAAATGCAGACAAAGCCTTCAGAATAGAATCAGAAACAAATTCTTTAAAATTTACAGGTATATCATGCACATTAGAAGTTGAAGGAACTGCAACTGGCAATGTACTATTACTGATAGAAACACTATCTGCATGTAAAAGTTTATCATGACAACTATTACAAATGACATTTGGTGGAAAAATTTCTACAATTTTACAACAAATGCACTTAGCTTTGGTAGAACCGATGTCAGGCAGCAATGTTCCAGCAGAAACTTCAGAGACAGGATCAGATTGGGACATCTTGCTCAATGTAAGAGAAAAAACAACATATAAAGCAAAATTATCTATTTCCTTAAATGACAGTTTCAGGAATGGGAAAAAATGCAAAAGCATAGGCCTCTTGATAGAGAAAAAACAGGAGGCAAACTTCAATGGAGTATTGAAATAATGAAAAAAAATTTGGCGCCAAGGATGACGCACAACGTAACGTAAACTTTTTTGGCGCCAAAAATGACCGGAAATGACGCACTTGCGTCACTAATGACGCCTCCGTGTGAAAGGTCTCGGTGTCACGTATGACGCCGGAAATGACGAAGTTGCGTCATAAACGTATTTTTTCGCGCCAAAAGTTCGCGCCAAAAATGATGTAATAAAGTCTAGCATTTGACGCACCCGCGGGCCTAACACCCACAATTGCAAAAAGTAGTCAAATTGAAAAAAAGACTAAACCCCAGGTAAGAAATAAATTTCTTAAAGTGTTTACATTCCCAAATATGAAACTGACAGTCTGCAGAAGGAAATACATGAACCTGACTCATGGCAAATATAAGTACAATACATATATTTAGAACTTTATATAATTGCATAAAGTGCCAAACCATAGCTGAGAGTGTCTTAAGTAATAAAAACATACTTACCAAAAGACACCCATCCACACATAGCAGATAGCCAAACCAGTACTAAAACAGTTATTAGTAGAGGTAATGGTAAATTGAGAATATATCGTTGATCTGAAAAGGGAGGTAGGAGATGAATCTCTACGACCGATAACAGAGAACCTATGAAATAGACCCCCGTTAGGGAAATCATCGTATTCAAATAAGTGATACTCCCTTCACGTCCCTCTGACATTCGCTGTACTCTGAGAGGAATCGGGCTTCAACAATGCTGAGAAGCGCATATCAACGTAGAAATCTTAGCACAAACTTACTTCACCACCTCCATAGGAGGCAAAGTTTGTAAAACTGAATTGTGGGTGTGGTGAGGGGTGTATTTATAGGCATTTTGAGGTTTGGGAAACTTTGCCCCTCTTGGTAGGATTTTACATATCATATGACACTAGCTCATGGACTCTTGCCAATTACATGAAAGAAATATAAGTTTAAACACATATATTTAGAACTTTACATATAAAGTGCCCACCATAGCTTTGAGTGTCATAAATAAAAATAAGACTTACTTACCCTAAGACACTCATCTACATATAGTAGATAGCCAAACCGGTACTGAAACGAGAATCAGTAGAGGTAATGGTATATAAGAGTATATCGTCGATCTGAAAAGGGAGGTAGGAGAAGAAATCTCTACGACCGATAACAGAGAACCTATGAAATAGATCCCCTAGAGGAAGACCATTGTATTCAAATAGGCAATACTCTCTTCACATCCCTCTGACATTCACTGCACTCTGAGAGGAAAACTGGGCTCCAGCCTGCTGCGAAGCGCATATCAGCGTAGAAATCTAGCACAAACTTACTTCACCACCTCCATGGGAGGCAAAGTTTGTAAAACTGAATTGTGGGTGTGGTGAGGGGTGTATTTATAGGCATTTTGAGGTTTGGGAAACTTTGCCCCTCCTGGTAGGAATGTATATCCCATACGTAACTAGCTCATGGACTCTTGCTAATTACATGAAAGAAATAGAACTTTCCAAGATAAAAGCTTAATATCTATGGAATGCAAAGGTTCAAACCGAACCCCTTGAAGAACTTTAAGAACTAAATTTAAACTCCATGGCGGAGCAACAGGTTTAAACACAGGCTTGATTCTAACTAAAGCCTGACAAAATGCCTGAACATCTGGAACCTCAGCCAGACGTTTGTGCAAAAGAATAGACAGAGCAGAAATATGTCCCTTTAAGGAACTAGCTGACAATCCCTTCTCCAATCCTTCTTGGAGAAAAGATAATATCCTAGGAATCCTGACCTTACTCCATGAGTAACCCTTGGATTGACACCAATGAAGATATTTACACCATATCTTATGATAGATTTTCCTGGTGACAGGCTTTCGAGCCTGAATTAAGGTATCAATGACTGATTCGGAAAAACCACGCTTTGATAGAATCAAGCGTTCAATCTCCAAGCAGTCAGACGCAGAGAAATTAGATTTGGATGTTTGAAGGAACCTTGAAGTAGAAGGTCCTGCCTTAGCGGCAGAGTCCATGGTGGAAAGGATGACATGTCCACCAGATCTGCAAACCAAGTCCTGCGTGGCCACGCAGGGGCTATCAAGATCACCGAAGCTCTCTCCTGCTTGATCTCAGATGAGGGAGCAGAGGAAACAGTGGAAACACATAAGCCAGGCTGAAGGACCAGGGCGCTGATAGAGCATCTGTCAGCGCTACCTTGGGATCCCTGGACCTGGACCCGTAACAAGGAAGCTTGGCGTTCTGACGAGACGCCATCAGATCCAGTTCTGGTTTGCCCCAAAGGTGGATCAACTGGGCAAATACCTCCGGATGGAGCTCCCAATCCCCCGGATGAAAAGTCTGCCGACTTAGAAAATCCGCATCCCAGTTCTCTACTCCTGGGATATGGATAGCTGAGAGATGGCACAAGTGAACCTCTACCCATAGAATTATCTTTGAAACCTCCAACTTTGACAGGGGGCTCCTTGTTCCCCTCTGATGGTTGATATAGGCTATAGTCGTGATGTTGTCCGACTGAAATCTGATGAACCTGACTGCAGCTAGCTGAGGCCAAGCCTGAAGAGCATTGAATATCGCTCTTAGTTCCAGAATGTTTATCGGAAGGAGGGCCTCCTCCTGAGTCCACGAACCCTGAGCCTTCAGGGAGTTCCAGACTGCACCCCAGCCCAGAAGGCTGGCATCTGTCGTTACTATAGTCCATTCTGGCCTGCGGAAACTCATTCCCTTGGACAGATGGACCCGAGATAGCCACCAGAGAAGAGAATCCCTGGTCTCTTGATCCAGATTTAGTAGAGGGGACAAATCTGTGTAATCCTCATTCCACTGATTGAGCATGCAAAATTGCAGTGGTCTGAGATGTAGGCGGGCAAACAGAACTATGTCCATTGCCGCTACCATTAATCCAATTACCTCCATACACTGAGCCACTGACGGACGTAAAATGGAATAAAGAGCACGGCAGGAAGTTAGAAGTTTTGACAACCTGACCTCTGTCAGATAAATCTTCATTTCTACTGAATCTATCAGAGTCCCTAGGAAGGAAACTCTTGTAAGAGGTGAGAGAGAACTCTTTCATTCATTCATTCACCTTCCACCCGTGAGACCTTAGGAATGCCAGAACAATGTCCTTATGGGACCTGGCGATATGAAAAGTTGACGCCTGTATCAGGATGTCGTCTAGGTAAGGGGCTACTGCTATACCCCGCGGTCTTAGAACCGCCAGAAGGGACCCTAGAACCTTCGTAAAGATTCTTGGTGCCTTGGCTAACCCGAAGGGAAGAGCCACAAACTGGTAATGCCTGTCTAGGAAGGCGAACCTGAGAAACTGATGATGATCCCTGTGTATCGGAATATATAGATAAGCATCCTTTAAATCCACGGTAGTCATATATTGACCCTCCTGGATCATAGGTAGGATGGTTCGAATAGTCTCCATCTTGAAGGATGGGACCCTGAGAAATTTGTTTAGGATCTTGAGATCCAAGATTGGTCTGAAAGTTCCCGCTTTCTTGGGAACTATAAACAGATTTGAATAGAAGCCCTGCCTCTGTTCCTCCTTTGGAACTGGGTGGATCACTCCCATAACTAGTAGGTCTTGAACGCAATGTAAGAATGCCTCTCTCTTTATCTGGTTTGCAGATAATTGTGAGAGATGAAATCTCCCATTTGGAGATGAAGCTTTGAAATCCAGAAGATATCCCTGGGAAACAATCTCCAGAGCCCAGGGATCCTGGACGTCTCTTGCCCAAGCCTGGGCGAAGAGAGAAAGTCTGCCCCCTACTAGATCCGGTCCCGGATCAGGGGCTACTCCTTCATGCTGTCTTAGAGGCAGCAGCAGGCTTTTTGGCCTGTTTCCCCTTGTTCCAAGCCTGGTTAGGTCTCCAGAGTGGCTTGGACTGGGCAAAATTTCCCTCT
Source organism: Bombina bombina (assembly GCF_027579735.1). Classification (NCBI taxonomy): domain Eukaryota; kingdom Metazoa; phylum Chordata; class Amphibia; order Anura; family Bombinatoridae; genus Bombina; species Bombina bombina. Next base: position 1,237,641,163 of record NC_069502.1, read on the forward strand.
TGTTTTGTAGAAGAGGAAGATGAAGCTGCGCCACTCTTGAAGTTTCGAAAGGAACGAAAATTAGTCTGTTTGGTCTTTAACTTGTTGGACCTATCCTGGGGAAGGGCGTGGCCTTTTCCTCCAGTAATATCAGAAATGATCTCCTTCAGTCCAGGCCCAAATAGGGTCTGCCCTTTGAAGGGGATCTTGAGATGTTTAGACTTTGAAGTGACATCAGCTGACCAGGATTTAAGCCATAGCGCCCTACGTGCCTGAATGGCAAAAACTGAATTTTTAGCCGTTAGCTTGGTTAAATGAAAAACGGCGTCAGAAATAAATGAATTGGCTAACTTAAGAGCTTTAAGCCTGTCAAGGATATCATCCAACGGGGTCTCTACCTGTAAAGCCTCCTCCAGAGACCAGAAAGCCGCTGCAGCAGTGACTGGGGCAATGCATGCAAGAGGCTGGAGAATAAAACCTTGTTGTATAAAGATTTTCTTAAGGAAACCCTCTAATTTCTTATCCATAGGATCTAGAAAAGCACAACTGTCCTCGACAGGAATAGTTGTACGCTTAGCTAGGGTAGACTGCTCCCTCCACCGTAGGGACCGTCTGCCACAAGTCCCGTGTAGCGGCATCTATAGGAAACATTTTCTTAAAAGCAGGAGGGGGAGAGAACGACACACCTGGTCTATCCCATTCCTTAGTAATAATTTCTGAAAACCTCTTAGGGATTGGAAAAACATCAGTGTAAACAGGCACTGCAAAGTATTTGTCCATTTTACACAATTTCTCTGGGAGTACAATGGTGTCACAGTCATCCAGAGTCGCTAAAACCTCCCTGAGCAAAACGCGGAGGTGTTCAAGCTTAAATTTAAATGCTGTCATTTCAGAGTCAGACTGAAGTAACGCCTTCCCTGAATCAGAGAAGTCACCCACAGATAGAAGCTCTCCTGCTTCAACTTCTGCACATTGTGAGGGTATATCAGACATAGCTACTAAAGCGTCAGAGAGCTCTGTATTTGTTCTAGCCCCAGAGCTGTCCCGCTTTCCTTGTAACCCTGGCAGTTTGGACAATACCTCTGTGAGGGTATGATTCATAACTGCCGCCATGTCTTGTAAAGTAAACGCATTGGACGCGCTGGATGTACTTGGCGTCCCTTGAGCGGGAGTTATAGGTTCTGACACGTGGGGAGAGCTAGATGGCATAACCTCCCTTTTGTCAGTCTCAGAAACCTCAGGTGATAAATCTTTAAAAGCCATAATATGGTCTTTATAACTTATAGAAAGGTCAGTGCATTTGGTACACATTCTAAGAGGGGGTTCCACAATGGCTTCTAAACATAATGAACAAGGAGTTTCCTCTATGTCAGACATGTTTAACAGACTAGTAATGAGACCAGCAAGCTTGGAAAACACTTTAATAAATGTGAAAAAAGCAATAATAAAAAACGGTACTGTGCCTTTAAGAGAAAAAACTATCACATAAACTGCAAAACAGTGAAAAAAAGTAGTAAACTCTACAAATTTTTTACAGTGTGTATAAAAGACTAAAGCAGCATTGCACCCACTTGCAAATGGATGATTAACCCCTCAGGCCCAAAAACAAATTAGAAAAACATTAAACCTGTTAACAAACAGTCAAAAACACTGCCACAGCTCTGCTGTGGCTCCTACCTGACCTTAAAAACGATTTTTGCAGGAACAAAACCCTCTATAGAGGTCCTATAAGCCAGAGGACTCCTTCAGGGAAGCTGGATGTCTCAGACTGAAAACGAAAATAGGCCCCTCCCACCATGCACTCAAAGTCAGAGGGCCTTAAAAAAGTACTACTAGGAGTAATCTAACAAGCCATGTGGAAACTAGGCCCCAAATAAAGATTTATCACCCTCAGAGAAAAAAACGTTTTTATTTATAAATCATGCAAACGTTTTTACACTAAGTAATATAGGTATTAACATGAATATTATCCCTTTTTGCAAGCATAATCCCAGTTGTTGTTAAATCACTGTATCAGGCTTGCCTTAAATATACCAGGCACTGTCAGCATTTTCTAGACCTTATCATCTCTCTAGAAAAAAATATACTGAACATACCTCAAAGCAGGCAATCTGCAGACCGTCCCCCCAACTGAAGTTTTCTTTCCATACTCTTCAGTTATGTGTGAGAAAAGCAATGGACCTTAGTTACACACCGCTAAGATCATCAAACCTCCAGGCAGAAGTCTTCTTCCAATTTCTGCCTGAGAGTAAAAACAGTACAACGCCGGTACCATTTAAAAATAACAAACTTTTGATTGAAGGTAAAAACTACACTAAGTCACCACATCTCTCTTGATACTTCCTTTCTTGTTGAGAGCTGCAAGAGAATGACTGGGGGTGGCAGTTAGGGGAGGAGCTATATAGACAGCTCTGCTGTGGGTGTCCTCTTGCAGCTTCCTGTTGGGAAGGAGAATATCCCACAAGTAATGGATGAACCCGTGGACTGGATGCACCTTTACAAGAGAAATAAAGATAGCCAATTCTGCTGAAAAATTAACCCACAGCCCAAATCATTATAATGAAAAAAACTGAAATTATAAGCAGAAGAATCAAACTGAAACAGCTGCCTGAAGTACTTTTCTACCAAAAACTGCTTCTGAAGAAGAAAAAACATCAAAATGGTAGAATTTAGTAAAAGTATGCAAAGAAGACCAAGTTGCTGCTTTGCAAATCTGATCAACAGAAGCTTCATTCTTAAAAGCCCAGGAAGTGGAAACTGACCTAGTAGAATGAGCCGTAATCCTCTGAGGTGGGGATTTACCCGACTCCAAATAAGCATGATGAATCAAAAACTTTAAACAAGATGCCAAAGAAATGGCAGAAGCCTTCTGACCTTTTCTAGGACCAGAAAAAATAACAAATAGCCTAGAAGTCTTCCTGAAATCTTTAGTAGCTTCAACATAATATTTCAAAGCTCTTTCCACATCCAAAGAATGTAAAGATCTCTCCAGAGAAATCTTAGGATTAGGACACAAAGAAGGGACAACAATTTCTCGATTTATGTTGTTGGAGTTCACAACTTTAGGTAAAAATTTAAACGAAGTCCGTAAAACCGCCTTATCCTGATGAAAAATCAGAAAAGGAGATTCACAAGAAAGAGCAGATAATTCAGAAACTCTTCTAGCAGAAGAGATGGCCAAAAGGAACAACACTTTCCAAGAAAGTAATTTAATGTCCAGAGAATGCATAGGCTCAAACGGAGGAGCCTGTAAAGCCTTCAAAACCAAATTAAGACTCCAAGGAGGAGAAATTGATTTAATGACAGGCATGATACGAACCAAAGCCTGTACAAAATAATGAATATCAGGAAGTTTAGCAATTTTTCTGTGGTACAGAACAGAAAGAGCAGAGATTTGTCCTTTCAAGGAACTTGCAGACAAGCCCTTATCTAAACCATCCTGAAGAAACTGTAAAATTCTAGGAATTCTAAAAGAATGCCAAGAGAATTTATGAGAAGAACAATACCACACGGCCTCCGGCCACGAACTACCCTCAGAGAGCCCGGTTCAATTCGCGGGGCTACTCACAACCTATTCGGTGCTTTGGATGTAAGCAACTAGGGCACAAAAGACCAGAGTGTCCCCTAAATGCAGCGAATCAAGCACAGTCCTGGAGAAGACCCGCTGACGGAATCCCACATAATCCTCAGCCTGTGGCCCGCTACGTAGAGGCGCCAGAATGCTGGGGCAGCCTACATGAAGCAGACCCCGTGCAAGCTGCCCACCGGAATAACCGGCAACGGGTTAAAGTGAATGGGAAGGAGGTCAGTTGTCTACGGGATACTGGTGCTACCATGACCTTGCTTCAAGAGAACTTGGTGCCTGAGAAACAGCACACTGGAGACACTGTGGCTGTGAGGGTAGCAGGGGGCACTGTGTTCCGCCTACCTGTTGCCAGGGTACATTTGGATTGGGGAGTGGGCGCTAGACTTGTGAATGTGGGGGTCAAGAAGGACTTACCTGCTGATGTTCTCCTTGGAAATGACTTGGCCCCCCTTGTTTCTGCCTATGCTCCCATGGATCCCGCTAATGTTAACCCTGTGACTACCCAAGCCCAGTCCCTCCGGGAAGAGACGCTTCCATGTTTGGGGTGGGGGCAGTACTGAGCCAAGTTGGAGCAGATGGCGGAGAACACCCCGTAGCTTACTTGAGCCGAAAGTTGTTGCCCCGGACATCCCCAAGCCGATCCGTTGGGATCAGACTGTGTATGCCGGCTTGGTTCTGGGGGAGCATTGTGGCAAACCTAGCCACTTCTGGACTATAACGTAAGAAAGGTTGTCTGTGACAGACCCTTCGGTCAGGACTGAAAGTGTTAACTTTATTTTCTAACCACAAGTGGCTGGCTCCAGCTACAATCTAATTAATGCTTAGCATTCTATTGTTTGATCACCCCCAGAGAGAAACGCCTAAGTGATAAGGAGAGTCAAGAGTGTCCTGTGGTTGAAGTGTTTAAGTAATATAATCCTATTGTATCATGTCAAGGGCGCTTCTCCCTTTTATCTAATGTACAACATTCTTTCCACCCCCATCTGGGGGGGGGGGGGTCAAAAACCTGTATAAATCTGTATGCTGCCTTCAAATAAAGTGTTATTCTGTTTAAAACCTGAAAACTGGCTGGGTTGTGAACTGCTGATGCCCTATGCAGGACATTGTTCCCTGGTGTTAACCCTTGGTATCCGGTTGGTACCGTTACAAACACCATGAAATGTAAGTCTTCCAAACTCGATAATAATTCTTTCTAGACACAGATTTATGAGCCTGCGACAAAGTATTAATCACTGAGTCAGAGAAACCTCTATGACTAAGCACTAAGCGTTCAATTTCCATAACTTCAAATTTAATGATTTGAGATCCTGATGGAAAAACAGGCCTTGAGATAGAAGGTCTGGCCTTAACGGAAGTGGCCAAGGTTGGCAATTGGACATCCGAATAAGATCCGCTTACCAAAACCTGTGTGGCCATGCTGGAGCCACCGGCAGAACAAAAAAACGCTCCATTATGATTTTATAAATCACTCTTGGAAGAAAAATATAGGCAGGTTGATAACTCCAAGGAAAAATATAGGCAGGTTGATAACTCCAAGGAAGTGTCAACGCATCCACTGCTTCCGCCCGAGGATCCCTGGACCTGGACAGATACCTGGGAAGTTTCCTGTTTAGATGAGAAGCCATCAGATCTATTTCTGGAAGGCCCCACATCTGAACAATCTGAAAAAACACATCTGGGTGAAGAGACCACTCTCCCGGATGTAAAGTCTGGCGACTGAGATAATCCACTTCCCAATTGTCTATACCTGGGATATGGACCACAGAAATTAGACAGGAGCTGGATTCCGCCCAAGCAAGTATCCGAGATACTTCTTTCATAGTTTTAGGACTGTGAGTCCCACCCTGATGATTGACATATGCCACGGTTGTGACATTGTCTGTCTGAAAACAAATAAACGGTTCTCTCTTTAGTAGAGGCCAAAACTGAAGAGCTCTGAGAATCGCACAGAGTTCCAAAATATTGATTGGTAATCTCGCCTCTTGAGATTTCCAAACCCCCTGCGCTGACGAAGATCCCCAGACAGCTCCGCAACCTGAAAGACTCGCATCTGTTGTGATCACAGTCCAGGTTGGACAAACAAAAGAAGCCCCTTGAACTATACGATGGTGACCTAACCACCAAGTCAGAGATAGTCAAACATTGGGATTTAAGGATATTAATTGTGACATCTTTGTATAATCCCTGCACCATTGGTTCAGCATACAAAGCTGAAGGGGTCTCATGTGAAAACGAGCAAAGGGGTTCACGTCCGATGCTGCAGTCATGAGACCTAAAACCTCCATGCACATAGCTACTGAAGGGAATGATTGAAACTGAAGGTTCCGACAAGCTGCAACCAATTTCAGATGTCTCTTGTCTGTTAGAGACAAAGTCATGGATATTGAATCTATTTGGAAACCTAAAAAGGTTGTCTGAGGAATCAAAGAACTCTTTGGTAAATTGATCCTCCAACCATGTCTTTGAAGAAACAACACTAGTTGATTCATGTGAGATTCTGCAGAACGTAAAGACTTAGCAAGTACCAAGATATCGTCCAAATAAGGAAATACCGCAATACCCCGCTCTCTGATTACAGAGAGTAGGGCACCGAGAACCTTTGAAAAGATCCTTGGAGCTGTAGCTAGGCCAAAAGGAAGAGCAACAAATTGGTAATGCTTGTCTAGAAAAGAGAATCTCAGGAACTGATAGTGATCTGGATGAATCGGAATATGAAGCTATGCATCCTGTAAGTCCATTGTGGACATATAATGCCCTTGCTGAACAAAAGGCAGAATAATCCTTATAGTCACCATTTTGAATGTTGGTATTCTTACATAACGATTAAAATTTTTTAGATCCAGAACTGGTCTGAAAGAATTCTCCTTCTTTGGGACAATGAACAGATTTGAATAAAACCCCAGACCCCGTTCCTGAAAAGGAACCGGCACAATTACCCCAGATAACTCCAGGTCTGAAATACACTTCAGGAAAGCCTGAGTTTTCTCTGGGTTCACTGGAATGCGTGAGAGAAAGAAACTTCTCACAGGCGGTCTTACTTTGAAACCTATTCTGTACCCCTGAGAGACAATGTTCTGAATCCAATGATTTTGGACTGAATTGATCCAAACATCCTTGAAAAATCTTAGTCTGCCCCCTACCAGCTGAGCTGGAATGAGGGCCGCACCTTCATGAGGACTTGGGGGCTGATTTAGGTCTTTTAAATGGCTTGGATTTATTCCAGACTGAAGAAGGCTTCCAATTGGAAACCGTTCCCTTAGGGGAAGGATTAGGTTTCTGTTCCTTATTTTGACGAAAGGAACGAAAACGGTTAGTAGCCTTAAATTTACCCTTAGATTTTTTTATCCTGAGGCAAAAAAGCTCCCCTCCCCCCAGTGACAGTTGAAATAATTGAATCCAATTGTGAACCAAATAATTTATTACCTTGGAAAGAAAGATATAGCAACATTGATTTAGAAGTCATATCAGCATACCAAGATTTAAGCCATAAAGCTCTTCTAGCTAAAATAGCTAAAGACATATATCTAACATCAATTCTGATGATATCAAAAATGGCATCACAGATGAAATTATTAGCATGTTGAAGAAGCTTAACAATGCTATACACATTATGATCTGGTACTTGTTGCGCTAAAGCCTCCAACCAAAAAGTTGAAGCAGCTGCAACATCAGCCAAAGAAATAGCAGGCCTAAGAAGATTACCTGAACATAAATAAGCCTTCCTTAGATAAGATTCAAGTTTCCTATCTAAAGGATCTTTAAAAGAAGTACTATCTGCCGTAGGAATAGTAGTACGCTTAGCAAGAGTAGAGATGGCCCCATCAACTTAGGGGATCTTTTCCCAAAACTCCAATCTATCAGTCGGCAAAGGATACAGTTTTTAAACCTTGAAGAAGGAGTAAAAGAAGTACCCAATTTATTCCATTCCCTTGAAATCACATCTGAAATAGCATCAGGAACTGGAAAAACCTCAGGAATAACTACATGAGGTTTAAAAACCAAATTTAAATGTTTACTAGTTTTAATATCAAGAGGACTAGTCTCCTCCATATCTAATGCAATCAACACCTCTTTTAATAAGGAACGAATATACTCCATTTTAAATAAGTATGAAGATTTGTCAGTGTCAATATCTGAGGCAGAATCTTCTGGACCAGATAGATCCTCATCAGAGATAGATAAATCAGAATGTTGTTGGTCATTTAAAAATTCATCAGTTTTATGAGAAGTTAAAAAAAAGACCTTTTACGTTTATTAGAAGGCGGTATGGCAGACAAAGCCTTCTGAATGGAATTAGAAACAAATTCTCTCACATTAACAGTAATATCCTGAGCATTAGATGTTGAAGGACCAGCAACAGGTAATGAACTACTACTAATGGAAATATTGTCTGCATGTAAAAGTTTGTCATGACAACTATCACAAACTACAGCCGGAGGAACAGTTATCACAAGTTTACAACAAATACACTTAGCTGTGGTAGAACCGACTTCAGGCAGCAGGATTCCAGTAGTAGATTCTGAGACAGGGTCAGATTCAGACATCTTGCAATATGTAAGAGAAAAAATAACATATAAAGCAAAATTAACAATTTCCTTATATGACAGTTTCAGGAATGGGAAAGAAATGCAAACAAAATAGGCCTCTGGAAACCAGAAGCAAAAAGAAATGAAGACTTAAATAATGTCAAAAAGTTTGGCGCCAAGTACGACGCCCACAACTGACAAAATATTTTTTGGAGCCAACAACGTCTGCAACAAACACAAGCGTCATAGATGACGCAACCTCGTGAAAAAAACTCGGCGCCAACTAAGACGCCGGAAAGTATGAAATTACTTCAACAAATGTAATTCTTGTGCCAAGAATGACGCGATAAATTATAGCATGTTGCGCCCCCGCGAGCCTAACAGCCCGCAAATTAGAAAAGAAAGTCAATTTGAAAACTTCAGGTAAGAATTTTTTTTTATGCATTTCCCAAATATGAAACTGACAGTCTGCAAAAAGGAAATATACTGATGAACCTGAATCATGGCAAATATAAGAATAAACATATATTTAGAACTTTAAATATAAAGTGCCAAACCATAGCTGAGAGTGTCTTAAATAAAAGACATACTTACCAAAAGACACTCATCTACATAAAGTAGATAGCCAAACCAGTACTGAAATGAGAATCAGCAGAGGTAATGGTATAGAATATCGTCGATCTGAAAAGGGAGGTAGGAGATGAATCTCTACAACCGATAACAGAGAACCTATGAAATAGATCCCCGTTAGGATGACCATTGTATTCAATAGGCAATACTCCCTTCACATCCCTCTGTCATTCACTGCACTCTGAGAGGAACCGGCTTCAAAAAGCTGAGAAGCGCATATCAATGTAGAAATCTAGCACAAACTTATTTCACCACCTCCATAGGAGGCAAAGTTTGTAAAACTGAATTGTGGGTGTGGTGAGGGGTGTATTTATAGGCATTTTGAGGTTTGGGAAACTTTGCCCCTCCTGGTAGGATTGTATATCCCATACGTCACTAGCTCATGGACTCTTGCCAATTACATGAAAGAAATGAACATTAACTCTGAATGACTGAGAAGACTGCTGTCAGTGCAAGAACATATGAGCAAACCATAGTTTTGAGTAAATTATTGTACATGATAAATAAATTGATTGTGTAGTAATCAAAGGGTAGCTACATGTCAATAACAGTAAGTAGTGAGATTCCCAGATTTGAGTCTACTCTTATTTACTCAGCTGTAGCTGAATAAAAAATAAAACTTATGGTTACCTGATAAATTTGTTTTTTTCCGGACATGGAGTCCACAACGTCATTCCAATACTAGTGGGATATTCACACCTGGCCAGCATGTGGAGGCAATGAGCACCCCAGCAAAGCTGTTAAGTGTCACTTCCCTTACCCATAACACCCAGTCATTTAGCCGAAGGGAAATGTAAAAAGAAGATAGCACAAAGGTGTAGAGGTGCCTGCGGTTTAGCAAAAAATACTGTCTAATCGTAAGGGTGGGGTCGTGGACTCTCCATGTGTAGAAATAAATAAATTTATCAGGTAAGCATACATTTTATTTTCTTTCCCAAGACATGGAGAGTCCACAACATCATTTCAATTACTAGTGGGAATCAATACCCAAGCTAGAGGACACGGAATGAACAGGGGGGAGAACAAGACATGCAGACATAAACAGAAGGCACACCGCTTGAAGAACCTTTCTCCCAAAAGAGGCCTCAGCCGAGGCAAAAGTATGAAATTTGGAAAAAGTATGAAGAGAGGACTATGTTGCCGCCTTGCAAATGCGTTCCACAGAAGCTTAATTTTTGAGATCCCAAGAAGAAACTGTACCTTGGAAGTTTGGCTTTCTGACTAGACGCCATCAGATCTAACTCTGGCAGCCCCCCACTTGAGGGTTAACCTGGGGAACATTCCTGGATGGAAAGCCCACTCCCTGGGATGAAAGGTCTGTCTGCTCAGAAAATCCACCTCCCAGTTGTCCACCCCTGGAATGTGGATGGCAGAGAAAAGACAATTGTGAGCTTCCGCCCACTGAATAATCCGCGCTACCTCCTTCATGGCCAAGGAACACTGAGTTCCTCCCTGGTGGTTGATGTAAGCCACTGAGGTGATGTTGTCCGACTGGAATCTGATAAACCAGGCTAAAGACAACTGAGGCCAAGCCATCAAGGCATTGAAGATCACTCTCAACTCCAAGATGTTTATGGGGAAAGAAGACTCCTCTTAAGTCCATAGGCCCTGAGCCTTTAATGAGTCCCAGACTGCTTCCCAGCCTAGCAGGCTGGCATCCGTGGTCACAATCACCCAGGTGGGTCTCCTGAAGAATGTGCCCTGAGACAGATGATCCTGAGAAATCCACCACAAGAGTGTCTCTTGTCAACTGGTCCAGATCTATCCTCTGAGACAGATCCGAATAGTCTCCGTTCCATTTTCTGAGCATGCATAATTGCAGTGCTCTCAAATGGAATCGAGCAAAGGGAATGATGTCCATGGAAGCAACCATCAGACCAATTACCTCCATGCATTGAGCCACTGAAGGCTGAACAGTAGACTGTAGAGAGGCAAGAGGAGAGCAGTTTGGATTTTCTGACCTTCAGAAAAATCTTCTTAGATAGGGAATCTATGATGGTCCCTAAGAAACACAATCTTCTCCAGATACAGTTTTTCATCTGTGGGAACGTAGAAAAGACAATTCCCTGAGACCTGACAACTGCCAAGAGAGCCCCCAGAACCTTTGTGAAAATTCTGGGAGCTGTGGCAAGGCCAAACGGAAGAGCAAGAAATTGACAGTGCTTGTTTAGAAAAGTGAATCTCAGGAACTGGTGATGATCCCTGGGGATGGGAACATGAAGATACGTGTCCTTCAGCTCTATGGTCATAATGAATTGACCCTCTTGGACCAAAGGATGAATGGAACGAATGGTCTCAATTTTTAAGGACGGTACCCGGAGAAATATGTTGAGATACTTTAGGTGTAAAAATGGGTCAAAAGGTTCCCTCTTTCTTGGGAACCACAAACAGATTTCAATAGAATCCTAGACCCTGTTTCCTTACTGGGACTGGAACAATCACTCCCAGGGAGGAAAGGTCTTGAACGCAGTTTAATAATGCCTCTCTTTTTGCCTGATCTGCAGACAACCTTGAGAGGAGGAATCTGCCCCTAGGAGGACGAGTCTTGAAATTTATTTTGTAACCCTGAGATACTATGTCCACAGCCCAAGGGTCTGGGACATCGCGTATCCATGGTTGTCGAAACAAGGAAAGTCTGCTCCCCACTTGATCCAATGCCGACTTTGTCTCAGATGAAGGCTTCTTTGATTGCTTCCCTTTATTCCAAGTCTGGTTGGATCTCCAAGTGGACTTGGACTGTTTCTGGCTTTTGACTTTTGACCTTTGAAGTTACGAAAGAATTTTGATGTCCCTTAGGTCTATTCTTCTTGACTTGTGGTAGAAAGGACCCCTTTCCACCCGTAATTTCAGACATTATCTCCGCCAGACCAGGACCAAACAGGGTCTTGCCCTTGTAAGGTAGCAACAGTATCTTGGACATGAAGGTAACATCAGCTGACCAAGATTTTAGCCACAGAGCCCTGAGGGCTAGGACAGTGAAGCCAGACATCTTGGCTCCCAGTCTAATGACTTGCATGTTAGCATTAAAGATAAAATAATTGGCTAGTTTGAAAGCCTTAATCCTATCTTGGATCTCCTTTAATGGACTCTCCTCTAAAATTATTTCAGACAAACATCACACCAATAAGATGCTGCACTTGTTACTGTGGCAATACAAACTGCAGGTTAACATTGTGGACCCTGATGAACATACATTTTCTGTAAATACGCCTCCAGTTTTTTGTCCATGAGATCCTTAAAAGAACAGCTATCCTCAATAAGAATTGTGGTTCTCTTAGCCAGAGTAGAAATAGCCCTTTCTACCTTAGGAACAGTACGCTAACAGTATGCTATGAGTCCCAAATGGAGTCGGCAACAGGAAACATCTTTTTAGAGACAAGAGACGGGGAAAAAGGAATCCATGGCTTATCCCATTATTGTGCAATGATCTCCGACACATGGTCTGGAACAGGAAACACTTCTACAGAAGAGGGAACATCATAGTATTTGTTAAGCGTACTATATTTTTTTAGGGTTTACAGCGACAGGAGAATCTGAGTCATCCAGGAACGGGGGAACCCCAAACCAACCCTGGAGCCTAAAGGTCCGGTAACAACCCACAAAGGGATCCACAAGGGAAAATGCTGAATGAAACCCAGCAACCAGAAGCCCCAGGGAGAACAGGTCCGAACCCCCAACTGTTTAGATAAACAAAACCCGCAAACTGAACACCCCGTCTGAAGAACAACCCAGACCACAGGGGATACTAATGCGATATCCAGATCAACCCGGATAATGAGAAAAACTTTTCAAGTCCCGGCCTAAGGAAGAGACCACCCCTTGACGAAGCCCCACTCTCTAAGGAGCCAAGGCGGTAAAAGTCGTACGACGATGCTAGAGCTTCTAGACTCACTAACAGCCTCAGTACAATAAGGCAAGGGGATACCTCAAGGTCAAAACCACTCAAGCAAAGGCTAGTCTCCACATCACCTCCATACAAGCAGATGATCACAAGGAGAAAGGGGCGTAAACCAACACCCAGTTCCGGGAGGAACCCCAAACAACCCAAGGAGACCAAGCCCATTGTCCCTAACAGGCAACATCTCCCAGGCCGTGAAAAGGACACCCAACATGGAGACCACAAAGGAAGACCAAAAAGTCTCAGAAAAACAGCTAGACAGTACACAGTCAATGTGCAATAGCTGCAGCTGGTTACATTCTGCAACCCAACCGCTGCAAGGCAGCCAAACTACCCTTCAACTTACTAGGTGAGGACCAAGTAAAATGACAATCCTCAAGCCTCAAAAGAAAAAGGCCAAACCGCCACTCGATGGGACGAAGGTGCCAAGCCCTCCAACTCTCCACCACGTGGGAGAGGAACACTAGGGTCCAGCAATACCAGATGCCATAGAAAATGACGCAGAGGAGACTCCACTGACCCAGTCATCCAATTGAAGGCTATAAGGACTGAGACTATCCTTCCTGCCTTGTAGACCCACAGGTCCTCTAGAATGCTTAGTTGAATGTAAAACAAATAACAACATGAGCACTCGGCACCTCGACCGGACCAGCCAATCAGAACGGCGCCACGTGTCTAATCAGCCACAAGACAGAACCGAACACAACAGGACCAGCCTGCATCCGGGTCCTAACCGTCAGGCTGCATAAATCCTCCCTCAGAGGGGAAGAAGGGAAACAGACAAACATAGAAATAACATGTCCCCAAAAACACTTCCGCAGAAGTAACAGAGTATTGATCCCAGTTTAAGATTCGTGAAGGAAAATAATAAACAAAATAAAAGACATCCTAACTGGATAAAAAGAAAATATAAGGCAACCCGTAGGTTAACACCCAATAAGAAAACAGGCCTACTGCATTTCCAGCCAAACGGAGGCCTAATCTTCCAACAAAAAATGGGAAGGATCTCAAAAAAGAACAATCAGGAGATTACATCATCCCCACATGTCTAATGAGGTGCACCATTCGAAGCAGACTGAAAAATCCCATATCCGAGAAGGATAGGATCATTTAATAACTGAAAAACATGTCTGCATAAGACGCAGCACTCTATAACGAAAGGCGCAACACTCAGGGACAGTTACATACACAGGGAACTGTACAGGCCCTCCCCAAGGTGGTAGACCCGGGACAATAGGGCACGAGCATAAACGTCTGGACTCTGCAGACAAATAAATAATCGCCAAAAATGTGGAAGCAAAAATGTGCTGCAACCTCCCGTGGGAACATGCTGCCCTGCATGGAGGAATAATCATAAACTGGATTACCCGCATGTGTAGAAGTATGGAGCGGTAGGGAACTCGCCTCTCGGAGTACAGGATCCCCAGAGGTAGATGGCTCAGCTGTCCCTTAATTCCCCCGAGCCCGAGGAACAAGGCACTCTCATATGGCATACAGAACAAAACTGGTTAACATGTGTCAATGAGGCCAATTCGGATTCTTCACCCGACACAGAATCTGAAATTAAAATAGTCTCAGCATCAGAATCCTCCATAACTGGATAGAAGATATGCAAATATGTACTAAAGAAGTAAAACAAAAATGGCACCTGACACCCACAATGGCTGGGGCACTCACCACCTCCTATGACTAGACCCCTGCAAACTAGAATCTCTCCTTCGCCACACAGTCGGGAATGTGGAAATGGAAGACGAGCGTAACCACGCCCAACCACAATGTGAATCATATAGTCCAAAAAAGCGCACCCAACCATAAGGTCACGTCACTTCCAAAGGCCTCAATGTTCCAACCACAAGCCCGTAAACACCACACATAAGCAGGTTGAATCACATAACAAACATGATTATAAACCCCCCTGTTCAATAACCCTCTTCAGGAGATATTAACCCTTCATTCCAAGATACTAAAGGAGACTCACTGAGACCCTTATGTTAAGTTAGACCCGCAAGGTGGTAGCCTCTCAGGAACACATTTGTCTTACAGTACATTCATAAAGAAAATAAAATGACACAATCTTACCAGAATCTACACCGTGGAACAGTAACACGGCCCTTCAAGTGTGACGGATAGTAGCATCGCCTCCGTCATGGACTTGAGAGAAGAAAGCAGGCAGCAGAGCGAAGTTCTACAACGCCGATTGCTTGAGGAGCTGTTAACATAAGTCGGAATGGTTTCGCAGAAAGACTCTCTCCTACTCTCTCTGGACTCTAACTTTCATCCAAGCCCTCACTGAGAGACTGAAAGAACTACTTAAAACTCCAGTCCCATGCCGAAGAGTACTACCCTCCATAAGAGACAAAATAAAGTCAGACACTTCTCTGCCAACCTACTGGGACGAAAGGCAAAGAATGACTGGGGATGAGGGGAGTGGGAGGAGTATTTAAGCCTTTGGCTGGGGTGTCGTTGCCTCCTTCTGGTGGCCAGGTTCTTATTTCCCAAAAGTAATGAATGCAGCTGTGGACTCTTTCCATTTAAGAAGAAAATCTACAGGCAAATATAGGCCTCCAGAAGGCTAAGAGGAACCGCAGGGGGCTGTATGTGATGCCATTGAGGCTTGGGACATTTGAGAAGAAAGCTGTGGCATAACCTGAACAGCATTATACTGGGAAACAATAGGCTCAGTGGGCAATAATGTATCTTTACACTCTTGCGTTCTAGCTAAACATGAGGAACAAAATTGCATAGGCAAAACAATTTGGGCCTCTAAACACAATAAACAGCTATCAAAAGAAACAGCCTCCTGTTCCATGTCTATAGCTGAAAGAATTCCCAAAAAATTAAAGGTATACTTTGAAAATGACACTGTCACTTTAACAAAACAATGTTTATTCCCTCAGGGCGAACACAGAACTTTAAAACTGAAAGCTTTTTTTGCTCATAAAGATCAAATAAATTTAGCACAAAATTTCTCTACAAGTTCTGTTAGAGGGAAATTGAATTTAAAGGGAATTGGTTTATATAAAAAAAATACCTTTGTTCCTCCTGACAGTAATAGCAGCGTTGAAACCTTCACAAAATTGGTTAAATTTGATCCGGATAAATTAATTAAATTAAATTTGTGTAGGGATCAACGCACTGCTATTAGTGACTTAAAAAGGGGTTACTATACGAAGGGCTGACAAGGGAGGTGCCACGGTATTATTACAGAATGATTTCTACGTGACAGAGAGTCAGCTTAAAGATAACATCACATATAGAATGTTGAATGGTTACCCGGTATTTAAAATACAAAATGAGATTAGGAGTATTTTAGACAAGGCACTATTAAGAAATATCATTGATAAATCCCTGTTTGATTTTCTATTTATAGAATGGCCAAAGACCCCCATCTTTTACACGGTACCAAAGGTACATAAAAGCTTGGATAGACCCCCAGGATGCCCTATTGTGGCTGGGGTCAAATCTGTGTTCACTAACATTGCCACATATTTAGATAAGTTACTTCAACCAGAAGTTTTAAAATTAACATCCTATATTAGGGATACCAATGATTTTTTGGGTAAACTTAAAAATCTCCCCATGCAAAATACCAAATATATACTATTTACCCTAAATGTGTGCAGTTTGTACACGGTCATAAACCACGAGAGTGGAATAGGATCAAGCATGTGTGCTTTGAAGAATACTGGTATATATACTGAACCTCAATTACAGTTTATAGAGGAATTGTTGAGAACTGTGCTATACCATAATTATTTCCTTTTTGCAGATGATTGGTATGCACAAATAAAGGGCACAGCAATGGGTTCCAATGTCGCCCCATCATACGCCAACCTTTACATGGGACAAATTGAAGAAAAGTTTGTATATGAAAATACATTATTTAAACTTTATGGAGCAGCCTGGTGGCGCTTCATAGATGATGTGTTTGGCGTGTGGTGGGGTGACATTGGTGCCCTTCTCTCCTTTGTTGAACAGCTGAATAATGCAGTTAATGGAGTAAAATTCATGGTTTCCTTCAGTGAGGAAAGTATTGTTTTCTTATATACTGTAGTTTATAGGAATTCTAGTGGTTTGTTAAATGTAGCTATTCACAAAAAAACTTACTGACAGAAACACATTATTAGCATATGATAGTTATCATCCTGATCGTCTAAAGAATTCTCTCCCATGCAGAGTAATGAAATGGCTATGAGGTTTGAGGATAGAGGCTACCCTGGTTCTATGGTAAATGAGGAGAAAAGGAGGATTTCAGAAGAAGCACTGGTTAGAATTAGGAAAGAGAAAAAGCCACAGCGTATAGTTTGTGTTACCCAATATAACCCTTATAGTAAAGATATCTCCAGGATTATAAACAAGCATTGGAATGTTCTGAAGGATTGTAATCCTGACATTATAGCCTTTAAAGACCCCCCCATGATGGCTTATAGGAGAGTACCTAATTTAAAAGACATGCTCGTTAAGAGTGATGTGGGATCTAGAAAAGCACAGGGTCAAACCTATATTACTTCTGAAAACACAGGCACTTTCCCTTGTTTGGGATGTGCCAGCTGCAATGCAGTAAATAAAGGTAAATATTTTTTGCATCCCTTAACGGGTAGAAAGTTCAGAATTATGGAACATTGCATGTGTGTCAATTACCTAATAAAGTGTCCCTGTTCGAGGATTTACTTAGGTGAGACGACCAGAAAGGTGAGAGATAGGATGAGTCAACACAGGTCAAATATTCGCTGTGGAGATCTAAATGCCCGTTTCCAGTCATTTTTTGGAGGCTGGGCACAGTATAAGTCAGCTTAGGTGGCAAATAATTGATGGCATAGGTAGGCTACAAAGAGGGGGCAATAGGGAACAACTATTAAATCAAAAGAAATCATTTTGGATCCATAAGCTTAATACCATGATCCCCGTGGGCCTAAATATGGAGTTAGATTTTGCTGTGTTTCTCTGAGGTTAAATATTTAGAGGTATCTGTCTGATCTAGGTATTTCTAATTGGTTTGCATTATAGTATGGTGCATTGATAAGAGTTTATTATAAAAGTAAGGTAATCTGTTGTAGTAGAAAGCATTATTGTATGACACCAGCTAGGTGGTGCTATATTATTATAATCTTGATGAGTGTGGGAAGAGTTAAAGTTTCCCTTTATAAAGACTCAATGCACACCTGTTAATCTTATGCATGATTAAGGGAACTGTTCATGAAACGTTGCACTTGTTTGTACTAACCAGAATAAATTTCTAAGGTTTGTTTATAATATTTGGTGCTGTTGATTATTACAACACTTGACCCAAATTTTAGACTGTCATGAAACTGTCCTGCCGATCGTCAAGCGAGCCATCACAGACTAAGCTGACACAGAAATTACCCCGCTCCGCGTCTCAAGCGGATGAGCGGGAAGTCACATGACCGGCAGAAAAAGAAACTGTGCAGCAAGCCAAAAGTGCACGTCTCTTAGAAAACTGCAGTGTAATACCAGAGATGTAAATGTTGAGCCCAACATCAGCAAATCCCCCCCCCAAATTTTTTTTACATGACATAAGTCCCAACCAGAACTCAAAAGTATATGTTATCAGCCACAGAGTAAACGTCCCATAACCAGACAGAGAAGATTAACCCCTTAGGGGTATATTTATCAAGCTCCTATGGAGTTTGAAGCCCCGTGTTTCTAGCGAGCCTTCAGGCTCACCAGAAACACCAAGTTATAAAGCAGCGGTCTAAAGACCGCTGCTCCATAACCTGTCCACCTGCTCTGAGGCCGCAGACAGCAATCAACTCGATCAGATACGATCGGGTTAATTGACACCCCCTGCTAGCGGCTGATTGACCACAAATCTGCAGGGGCAGCATTGCAACAGCAGTTCACCAGAACTGCTTGTGCAATGCTGAATGCGGAGAGGGTATGCTGTCTGCATTCAGCGATGTCTGTCGGACATGATCCGCTGATCGGATCATGTCAGACAGACATTTGATAAATAGGCCCCTTAGTCTCCACACATACACTAAGTGCCTGCACACTGCCTAAGTTAATCCTATATAACGGATTAAACATGTCCCAAAGAAAAACTGCAGAAAAAATCTTCTCAAGTGCAAGTCTCCAAGACCTAGAAGACAAAAGCACTCACCTGCAAATCCAGCTGTTGGGCAAGAAGACAGCTTAAAAGGCGTGAAAGGACACATACTCCTTACAGAGACCTGTAGAAAAAGAAAGAACAGAGTAACCAACTCTGGCTTTCTATAACTAGGGCAGCAAATATGTTAGAAAACAAAGTAAGGACCACCTTACCACTTTCTAACTACTTAAAAGCCACCACTTGCATGGAAAAGTACCCAAAAAAGGAATAACATTTTAAGACACCGAACTTCACATCCTCCATTGACAAAGGCAAAGAGACTGACTGGGGGTTATGGGTAAGGGAAGTGACACTTAACAGCTTTGCTGGGGTTCTCTTTGCCTCCTCCTGCTGGCCAGGAGTGAATATCCCACTAGTACTTGGAATGACATTGTGGAATCTCCATGTCTTAGGAAAGAAATCGGAGTTTAACTACAGGGGAAACAGTGGGTAGCCTCTAAAATATTGAATGTTAAACAGTCCTGCAACCATAACATAGTAAATATTCATGCTTGAAGGAATGAATATACAAAGTTGTACATTCTGTTTGGCAAACTCAAATTATTAAAAAACAAATTATGCAGAGGGAACAAGGAACAGTAGGAGAAATATCAGGGAGAAAAAGGTGTCAGAAGAATAAATTGAAATTTAGGGCCGCCCATCGGAGAACATGGGCGGGAGCTGTGGACTCTTCCCATACAGAAAGAAAGGAAATTATCTGGAAAGCATAATTTAGGTTTTCCTTCTTAAGAGTCAACAGCTGCATTCCTTACTTGTGGGAAACATATAACCAAGGTCTAGAGTACACAGAATGCTAACGGGAGGGAAAAGAGAGGCGGCCCCTAATCTAAGGGCACCACAGCCTGCAAAATCTCTCTCCCGAAGGCTGCTTCAGCAGAAGCAAAAACATCAAACTTGTAAAATTTGGAAAAAAAGGAGGACCAGGAAACCGCCTTACAATCTGATCCATAGAGGCCTCATGTTTGAAGGCCCAAGAGGAAACCACTGCTCTCGTAGAAAGAGCCATAATCCTCAGAGGAGGCTTATGTCCCACTGGCTCTATGTTAAACGGATTACATTCCTCAGCAAAAAAGATAAGGAAGTCGAAGAGGCCCTTTGACCACTATGCTTCCCGGAAAGGAGAACCAAAAGAGAAAGAAGTTTGTCTAAATTCCTTTGTGGCCTGTAGATAGAACTTCAAGGCACAAACCACATCCAGAATTACTTTGTAAACGTTCCTTCAATGAAGAAGGATTAGAACATAAGAAAGGAACCACAATCTCTTGATTGATGTTACGAATTGACACAACCTTAGGAAGAAAACCTAACTTGGTTCGTAGAACAGCCTTATCAGCATGGAAAGCCAGATACGGAGGGACGCATTGCAAGGCAGCAATCACAGATACTCTGCACGCAGAAGCAATAGCCAGTAGAAAAGGAACCTTACAAGACAACAATTTAATGTCTACTTCATGCATAGGCTCCAACGGAGCCCATTGCAAAACCTTAAGAACAAGATTTAAACTCCAAGGAGGAACATTAGATCTAAACACAGGCCTGATCCTAGCAAAACCTTAACAAATGACTGCACATCTGGAAGCTCAGCAAATCTCTTGTGCAGTAACAAAGACATGGCCAAAATCTGTCCCTTCATGGGACTTGCAGAAAAGCCCTTCTCCAGTTCATCCTGGAGAACAGAATATGTAGGTCCTCTACACCTTATGATAGATGCGACGAGCAATCAGCTTACGAGCTTCAATAAGAGTAAAAATAACTCTCTCAGAAAGCCCTCTCTTGGCTAGGACTAAGCATTCATTCTCCACGCAGTCAGCCTCAGAGAATCTAGACACTGATGAACAAAGAGACCTTGGTCAGCAGATCCCTGCGACAAGGTAACTTCCACAGTGGAAAATATGACATCCACACTAGATCCATGAACCATATCCTTCATAGCCAAAACTGAGCAATCAGTGTTACTGACGCTTGCTTGATTCAAGCCCCTACACTAGGAGGTAGTGGTAACGGCCGGAAAAGATAAGGTAGATTGAACCTCCAAGGCACCGCTACTGCATCTGTTAGCTCCACCTGAGGATCCCTGTACCTTGACCCATATCTGGGTAGCTTGTTATTGAGACGTTATAAAATCCTCCTTTTGCAAATCTCCTCAAACACTATGGATGGAGAGACCATTCCCCTGGATGAAAGGAATGTCTGCTGAGGAAATTCGCTTCCCAGTTGTCAACAGCCGGAATGTGGATCACTGACAGCGAATAAATGTGGGTCTCTGCCCACTCCAGAATCCGAGATACTTCCCTCATAGCTAGGGAGCTTCTTGTTCCCCCCTGATGGTTGATGTAAGCCACCGAGGTTATATTGTCTTATTGGAACCTGATAAACTTTGACAAACCCAGCAGAGGCCAAGCCTTCAGAGCATTGTATAGTGCCCGAAGAACTAAAATGAGATCGGGAGGGAGCTTTCCTCCTGAGTCTATAGGCCCTGTTCCTTCCTGGCATCCCAAACAGCTCCCCATCCTGACAGACTCACAACTGTAGTCAAAATCATCCAGGATGGTCTTAAGACGGACGTCCCTCGAGACAAAAGATCCGGACAAAAACACCAAGAGAGCGATTCTCTCGATCGGTTGTCCAGAGAAATCTGTTGAGACAGATCCGAATGATTGCTGTTCCACTGCTTCAGCATGCACAGTTGCAACACTCTGAGGTGAAACCTGGCAAAAGAAATTATGTCACTGCTGGACACCATGAGACCAATCACCTCCATACACTAAGCCACAGATGGCCTTAAGGAGGACTGGAGGGCAAGACATGTTGAAGCTAGCTTGCAACGTCTCTGGTCTGGTAGAAAAATTCACATTCTATCATAGTACCCAAGAATTCTACCCTGGTACTTGATACAAGAGAACTCTCTCTATATATATCTTCCATCCATGGGATCGAAGAAGACAGAGGAGAGATTCCGAATGGTCCACTCTTCAAAGAATATCTTGGAGCCATAGCTAGACAAAATGGAAAAACAATAAACTGGAAGTGCTGGTCCAGGAATGCAAACCTTAGGAACTGTAAGAGATCCTTGAGGAGTGGTACGTGAAGGGAGCATCCTTCAGATCTATCGTGGTCATGAACTGCCCTTCTTGAACAAGGGGAAGAATGGACCTTATTGTCTCCATCTTGAACAAGGGGACATTTAAAAAACTTAAATTATGCTTACCTGATCATTTTCTTTTCTTCAGACGGAAAGAGTCCACAGCTGCATTCATTACTTTTGGAAATTCAGAACCTGGCCACCAGGAGGAGACAAAGACACCCCAGCCAAAGGCTTAAATGCCCCTCCCACTTCCCTCAGTCATTCTGCTGAGGGACAAGGAACAGTAGGAGAAATATCTGGGTGAAAAGGTGCCAGAAGAAAAAAATAAGATGTACCACAGAAAAATACGTGTGGGGAGCTGTGGACTCTTCATCTGAAGAAAAGAAAATTATCAAGTAAGCATAATTTAATTTTTTTCATAAACAGAAAAAGTCGACAGCTGCATTCATTACTTTTGGGAAAACAATACCCAAGCTATAGAGGATACTGGATGCTAAAACTGGAGCGTACAAGAGGCGGCCCATTCTGAGGGCACCAAGCCTGAAAACTCCTACCCAAACAAAAACCAGCTTCGTCTGAAACCAAGAGAAAAATGGAAAAAAAAAAGGAAAAGGCCCAAGGACACTGACCCACAGAAGTCTATAACCTTGCTAGAGACCGCAGAAATTAGACTCGACTGAGCCAAACAAACCTCCGAAGAGACACCGTTGCCCGACAGTCGGTCCCACAACAACACACCCCTTAATAGAGAAAGGGTTAAACCACCAAATTCTACCAAAAAGGAGTAGACATGGATAAGATATCCAATAAAGGATTCCAGAGGACCACAAAATAGGGCACAAACAAGACCCAAGGACACAAAGCAAAAACCCAGAAAACCAGGGCCAAGCTAACAAGAACCCAACCGAAACAGCAGAGCAAAGGGAGGCATGACCCAAAACTCCAGTCTGCACAGTATCCAAGGGATCAAGAATCTTGGAGTTTGAACAGAGAAAAGAATCTTCCCTAAGCAGAGTGTATCCACACCCTAAAAACAACCGAAGACAAAGGTCTACAAAAACCACTGAAAAGCAGCTCAGAATATGTAAATATTCAGAAACCCTAAGCCTTGCGCTCCAAGTTCATTTAGGCGAACACCTGACGTCGACACCTGGAGAGTTAAAACACTGCACTCTACCGCCATCCAAAGATGACTCCCAAGAATGCAGCTAGACCTTCCCACAAAATATGAACGTGGAAGAAAACAGAGCCCCCCAAGGAAGGCTCACCAAAATCTCACATAACCCGAGTACTAAATTAGCAGAGCAAACAGATCCCAGATCCTGCTCCAAGAACCAGACCAGCCCAAGCGATAGGCATGTCTGATAGACAAGGGGAACAAGGTGATCCAAAACCCCAAGCTCTTAAGTATGGTCTGTCACATATCTCAGCCAACATGGGTAGTGAACCTGCGTCTGCAGTATTGTAGAGCTGAAGCATTACCGCTAAGCCACAGATAGGGGAATGGAAAATGAAGAGGAGTTCACCCCCCCCAACAGAGTTTGGGTGCCAACCCAATCTGCTCTTCCAAAAGTAAGGGCACTCCCAAGGAGAACACCCTAGGACTTGGTATAGAAAAAGGGCAAATAGACCACTTTAGGAAGTCCTGGCACAATATCCCTGCCATTTTCAACAGGGAGACTTTAATCTCCAACAGTCGGAAAAGGACAAGGCACAGAGCCGCAGTATGCTGCTCCCTGCAAAACATAAATAAAACATAATTTATGTAAGAATTTACCTGATAAATTCATTTCTTTCATATTGGCAAGAGTTCATGAGCTAGTGACGTATGGGTTATACATTCCTACCACGAGGGGCAAAGTTTCCCAAACCTCAAAATGCCTATAAATACACCCCCCCCACCACACCCACAATTCAGTTTAACGAATAGCCAAGAAGTGGGGTGATAAGAAAGGAGTGAAAGCATCAACAAGGAATTGGAATAATTGTGCTTTATACAAAAAAATCATAACCACCATAAAAAGGGTGGGTCTCATGGACTCTTGCCAATAAGAAAGAAATTAATTTATCAGGTAAATTCTTACATAAATTATGTTTTCTTTCATGTAATTGGCAAGAGTCCATGAGCTAGTGACGTATGGGATAGCAAATACCCAAGATGTGGAACTCCACGCAAGAGTCACTAGAGAGGGAGGGACAAAAATAAAGACAGCTAATTCTGCTGAAAAATTAATCCAGAACCCAAATCAAAAGTTTTAATCTTTATAATGAAAAAAACTGAAATTATAAGCAGAAGAATCAAACTGAAACAGCTGCCTGAAGTACTTTTCTACCAAAAACCGCTTCTGAAGAAGAGAAAACATCAAAATGGTAGAATTTAGTAAAAGTATGCAAAGAAGACCAAGTTGCTGCTTTGCAAATCTGATCAACAGAAGCTTCATTCTTAAAAGTCCAGGAAGTGGAAACTGACCTAGTAGAATGAGCAGTAATTCTCTGAGGCGGGGATTTACCCGACTCCAAATAAGCATGATGAATCAAAAGCTTTAACCAAGATGCCAAAGAAATGGCAGAAGCCTTCTGACCTTTCCTAGAACCAGAAAAGATAACAAATAGACTAGAAGTCTTTCTGAAATCTTTAGTAGCTTCAACATAATATTTCAAAGCTCTTACCACATCTAAAGAATGTAAAGATCTCTCCAGAGAATTCTTAGGATTAGGACACAATGAAGGGACAACAATTTCTCTACTAATGTTGTTAGAATTCACAACTTTAGGTAAAAATTTAAATGAAGTCCGCAAAACTGCCTTATCCTGATGAAAACTCAGAAAAGGAGACTCACAAGAAAGAGCAGATAATTCAGAAGCCTTCAAAACCAAATTAAGACTCCGAGGAGGAGAGATTGACTTAATGACAGGCTTGATACCAAAGCCTTCAAAACCAAATTAAGACTCCGAGGAGGAGAGATTGACTTAATGACAGGCTTGATACCAAAGCCTGTACAAAACAATGAATATCAGGAAGATTAGCATTTTTTCTGTGGAACAGAACAGAAAGAGCAGAGATTTGTCCTTTCAAGGAACTTGCAGATAAACCCTTATCTAAACCATCCTGAAGAAACTGTAAAATTCTAGGAATTCTAAAAGAATGCCAAGAGAATTTATGAGAAGAACACCATGAAATGTAAGTCTTCCAAACTCGGTAACAAATCTTTCTAGACACAGATTTATGAGCCTGCAACATAGTATTAATCACTGAGTCAGAGAAACCTCTATGACTAAACACTAAGCGGTCAATCTCCATACCTTCAAATTTAATGATTTGAGATCCTGATAGAAAAATGAGACTTGAGATAGAAGGTCTGGCCTTAACGGAAGTGGCCAAGGTTGGCAACTGGACATCCGAACAAGATCTGCATGCCAAAACCTGTGTGGCCATGCTGGAGCCACCAGCAGTACAAACGAACGCTCCATTATGATTTTGGAAATCACTCTTGGAAGAAGAACTAGAGGCGGAAAGATATAAGCAGGTTGATAACTCCAAGGAAGTGTCAATGCATCCACTACTTCCGCCTAAGGATCCCTGGACCTGGATAGATACCTGGGAAATTTCCTGTTTAGATGAGAAGCCATCAGATCTATTTCTGGAAGCCCCCACATCTGAAAAAACACATCTGGGTGAAGAGACCACTCTCCCGGATGTAAAGTCTGGCGACTGAGATAATCCGCCTCCCAATTGTCTATACCTGGGATATGGACCCCAGAAATTAGTAAGGAGCGGGATTCCGCCCATGCAAGTATCTGAGATACTTCTTTCATAGCTTGAGGACTGTGAGTCCCACCTTGATGATTGACATACGCCACGGTTGTGACATTGTCTGTCTGAAAACAAATAAACGGTTCTCTCTTCAGAAGAGGCCAAAACTGAAGAGCTCTGAGAATCGCACAGAGTTCCAAAATATTGATTGATAATCTCGCCTCTTGAGATTTCCAAACCCCCTGCACTGTCAGAGATCCCCAGACAGCTCCCCAACCTGAAAGACTTGCATCTGTTGTGATCACAGTCCAGGCTGGACGAACAAAAGAGGCCCCTTGAACTAAACGATGGTGATCTAACCACCAAGTCAGAGATAGTTGAACATTGGGATTTAAGGATATTAATTGTGATATATTTGTATAATCCCTGCACCATTGGTTCAGCATACAAAGCTGAAGAGGTCTCATGTGAAAATGAGCAAAGGGGATCGCGTCCGATGCTGCAGTCATGAGATCTAAAACCTCCATGCACATAGCTACTGAAGGGAATGATTGAGACTGAAGGTTCCGACAAGCTGCAACCAATTTCAGACGTCTCTTCTCTGTTAGAGACAAAGTCATGGATACTGAATCTATTTGGAAACCTAAAAAGTTTACCCTTGTCTGAGGAATCAAATAACTTTTTGGTAAATTGATCCTCCAATCATGTCTTTGAAGAAACAACACTAGTTGATTTGTGTGAGATTCTGCAGAACGTAAAGACTGAGCAAGTACCAAGATATCGTCCAAATAAGGAAACATCGCAATACCCCGCTCTCCGGTTACAGAGAGTAGGGCACCGAGAACCTTTGAAAATATCCTTGGAGCTGTTGCTAGGCCAAAAGGAAGAGCAACAAATTGGTAATGCTTGTCTAGAAAAGAGAATCTCAGGAACTGATATTGATCTGGATGAATCGGAATATGAAGATATGCATCCTGTAAATATATTGTGGACATATAATGCCCTTGCTGAACAAAAGGCAGAATAGTCCTTATAGTCACCATCTTGAATGTTGGTATTCTTACATAATGATTAAAAAAATTTAGATCCAGAACTGGTCTGAAAGAATTTTCCTTCTTTGGAACAATGAATAGATTTGAATAAAACCCCAGACCCTGTTCCTGAAAAGGAACTGGCACAATTACACCAGATAACTCCAGGTCTGAAACACACTTCAGGAAAGCCTGAGCCTTTACTGGGTTCACTGGAATGCGGGAGAGAAAAAAACTTCACAGGCGTTCTTACCTTGAAACCTATTCTGTACCCTTGAGAAACAATGTTCTGAATCCAATGATTTTGGATTGAATTGATCCAAACATCCTTGTAAAATCTTAGTCTCCCCCCTACCAGCTGCAGTGGAATGAGGGTCGCACCTTCATGCGGACTTGGGGGCTGATTTAGATCTTTTAAATGGCTTGGATTTATTCCAGACTGGAGAAGGCTTCCAATTGGAAACCGTTCCCTTAGGGAACGGTCAGGTTTCTGTTCCTTATTTTGACGAAAGCAACGAAAACGGTTAGCAGCCTTAAATTTACCCTTAGATTTTTTTTATCCTGAGGAAAAAAGCTCCCTTCCCCCCAGTGACAGTTGAAATAATAGAATCCAACTGAGAACCAAATAATGTATTACCTTGGAAAGAGAGAGATAGCAACGTTGATTTAGAAGTCATATCAGCATTCCAAGATTTAAGCCATAAAGCTCTTCTAGCTAATATAGCTAAAGACATATATCTGACATCAATTCTAATGATATCAAAAATGGCATCACAAATTAAATGATTAGCATGTTGAATTAGCTTAACAATGCTATATACATTATGATCTGGTACTTGTGCTAAAGTTTCCAACCAAAAAGTTGAAGCACCAGCAACATCAGCCAAAGAAATAGCAGGCCTAAGAAGATGACCTGAACATAAATAAGCCTTCCTTAGATAAGATTCAAGTTTCCTATCTGAAGGATCTTTAAAAGAAGTATTATCTGCCGTAGGAATAGTAGTACGCTTAGCAAGAGTAGAGATGGCCCCATCAACTTTGGGGATCTTTTCCCAAAACTCCAATCTATCAGTCGGTAAAGGATACAGTTTCTTAAACCTTGAAGAAGGAGTAAAAGAAGTACCCAGTCTATTCTATTCCCTAGAAATTACATCTGAAATAGCATCCGGAACTGGAAAAACCTCTGGAATAACTACATGAGGTTTAAAAAACGAATTTAAACGTTTACTGGTTTTAATATCAAGAGGACTAAAGTCCTCCATATCTAATGCAATCAACACCTCTTTTAATAAGGAACGAATATACTCCATTTTAAATAAGTATGAAGATTTGTCAGTGTCAATATCTGAGGCAGAATCTTCTGAACCAGATAGATCCTCATCAGAGATAGATAAATCTGAATGCTGTCAATCATTTAAAAATTCATCAATTTTATGAGAAGTTTTCAAAGACATTTTACGTTTATTAGAAGGTGGTATGACAGACAAAGCCTTCTGAATGGAATTAGAAACAAATTCTCTCACATTAACAGGAATATCCTGACCATTAGATGTTGAAGGAACAACAACAAGTAATGGATTACTACTAATGGAAATATTATCTGCATTTGAAAGTTTATCATGACAACTAACACAAACTACAGCGGAGGAACAGTTACCACAAGTTTACAACAAATGCACTTAGCTTTGGTAGAACCGACATCAGGCAGCAGGATTACAATAGTAGATTCTGAGACAGGGTCAGATTGAGACATCTTGCAATATGTAATAGAAGAAATAACATATAAAGCAAAATTATCAATTTCATTATATGACAGTTCAGGAATGAGAACAAATGCAAACAAATTAAGCCTCTGGAAACCAGAAGCAAAATGAAACAAAGACTTAAATAATGTCAAAATCTGGCGCCAAGTATGATGCCCACAAAACGTCTGCAACAAACACGAGCGTCATAGATGACGCAACTACGTGAAAACTCTCAGCGCCAACTAAGACACCGGAAATGACGAAATTACATCAACAAACTTAATTCTCGTGCCAAAAAAGTCTTGCGCCAAGAATGACGCAATAAATTATAGCATTTTGTGCACCCGCGAGCCTAACAGCACGCAATTTAGAAAAGAGAGTCAATTTGAAAATTTTCAGGTAAGAATTTATTTTTTTTTAATATGCATTTCCCAAAATGAAACTGACAGTCTGCAAAAAAGGAAATATATTGATTAACCTGAATCATGGCAAATATAAGTACAAAACATATATTTAGAACTTTACATATAAAGTGCCAAACCATAGCTGAGAGTGTCTTAAATAAAAGAAAACATACTTACCAAAAGACACTCATCTACATAAAGTAGATAGCCAAACCAGTACTGAAACGAGAATCAGTAGAGGTAATGATATATAAGAGTATATCGTCAATCTGAAAAGGGAGGTAGGAGATGAATCTCTATGACCGATAACAGAGAACCTATGAAATAGATCCCCATTAGGATGACCATTGTATTCAATAGGTAATACTCCCTTCACATCCCTCTGTCATTCACTGCACTCTGAGAGGAACCGGGCTTCAGCATGCTGAGAAGCGCATATCAACGTAGAAATCAAGCACAAACTTACTTCACCACCTCCATAGGAGGTAAAGTTTGTAAAACTGAATTGTGGGTGTGGTGGGGGTGTATTTATAGGCATTTTGATGTTTGGGAAACTTTGCCCTTCCTGGTAGGAATGTATATCCCATACGTCACTATCTCATGGACTCTTGCCAATTACATGAAAGAAAAGTTACTCGCTCTGAACTCCTGCACGCAGGGCAGGAAAACAACCCTCCAGAGAGAGAAAAAACCCCACCTCCGAGCACCAGACAGTATTGAGGTAGTCCAACCCCCTCCCAGGGGATGGAACAGACAAAAAACAGCGCACATGCCCACAATGACATGAGGAAGCCGTAAACTGAATCAAAGTCCAGGACCGAATGACGAATCATCCAGACACAACTGTTGAGTGCAACAGAGAAAAACTCCCTCACCAAAAAAGAAAGCACATTCTGCCTGTAAGGGCAAACAGTCTCCCACTGAAACACCGGGTCCTCCCGAACCAGTCCAACAGGATCATAAAATTTCAGACCCTCCATGAAGGATCAGAGATGAGAAACCTGTCCTGAACAGTCCACAGGAACATAAGTCTACAGACCTCCAAAGAAGGATCAGTGACAAGAACCCTGGACCCGGGGCCGTACTAAAACAAACTATACCCCCAGGGGAACATAAGATACCTCGTCTGAAACAGAGCAGACATCACAGGGAATTTGATCCGGGCTAACCCAGAAAACGGGTACAGGACTCACTTGTAATATTCCAAGCCCAAAAGGGAAGAGAACACCCCTATTAGGAGACAATTACCCTACCAATAAGGGACAAGGCAATGACAAAGTCACGCAGCCACTCTAGAGCCCAAGGCACAACAGACAACACTCCCAAAGTCCAAGACTAAGGGAATAATTATGAGAACAAAGTCCCCCCCCAAAAAAGAGTTCAGAAATAGACTAGTCTGCATAATCTCTCAGATTATCTTTCCTTAGTACCACACCCAGGGCAGAAGAATGCAGAGCATCCCAAGCCCTGGCAGAGATCCGAAGTGAAAACTAGCAGGGGAAAGGAGACAACACAGTCTATCGTCCCCAATATTGAAACAACCAACTCCCGTAAGCAGAAAGAGCTGCAAGCGGGGGGCGTGTCCGACCACCAACCAAGATGGCTTATTTTTAGCTACGACTGAATATTGAAACTGCTAAAACTGCTGTTTACCTCTCCTAAACCTCACAGATCTTTTTCTTCTCAAGAAAATTGGGACATTTATTGCTTGTGGAACAAATTTATGCAATTCTTATATATAAATGAAAAAAGGCAGACCTACATAGAGAAGGTACGCAGCAGAGGCCTTGAAACGGCCTAAGCCTTCCTCTACCCCCCTCATATTTCTGATAAGTCAGTACACCCAGCCGTTTGTGCCATTATACTGTCTAGAGAACAGGATTTTTATGACTGGGTTGGTAAGCTAACTTACTGCAACTAACACTATTATGGTGGCGCTGGACGCATGGAACAGCATGTACAATATACAATGGATCTCCATTTCTGGGAGCTTAAGCAAATCCTGCAAAGAGTGCTATTCCCGTTGACCCAGGACCAGAATCAACAATCGGACTCTACCACTCTGATCACTTCAAAGACAGATAGCGGATCATATATTGGCGATCAGCAGATTAAAGAGGGGCCATCTCCACATAAAGCAGATAGATCACAAACACCACAAGCTACACTGCACGCTTCACAGTCCGATTTCAAAACAGCGAATGTGCATCAGTACCCTGGTACAAAGCTGGAACTAGCTACAAGGGACAAAAGCGGTTCTGATACAGGAGGATTTACCACGCTAGGAGCAAGACTGAGTGTTGTTGATTTGAAAACGCTGGACTGTCTACCTTCAGCATAGGACTACATTGCGGTGAGGAACCAGCTGTTTGTTCCAATTGCACTGGATGCAGCAGGAATAGGCTAAATATACTCTATATCAGTGACTTTGAGCTCACCCATAATAGCAAGAGAATCCTCTACATGAACGTTATGCTATCATAGTAAGACCCCACTAAGCCATGCCTGATGAAGCGTTGCCAATACACTTTGGGGTGGTTTATTCTTTAAAGTTTATATATTGCTAGTTTATAAGTGTGCTAAAGATAGATATCCTTTTATATACGCACCATTAGTTTTAACAGTACAAAGGTTAAAACATGCAACGCTATTGTTACAGAAGCATTAGTTATTTTGTTGTGAAGAGCTTATTTCCCAGCAGCAATGCCTGAACCAGCAAGCCAGCGCCTAAGAAGGGCTCCAAGAAAACCGTAACAAGTATCATTTCATAAAGAGTTAACTCTTTTTTTTCAGCTTTTAGAAACTATTGCCTAAATACACATTTTTGCTGGCCTCAGCTCTAAGTTTAGGGATAACCAATCCCATTGTCTAATCACCTCTGGAGCCAGACTGCTAATTGATAAGATGAACTTGTAAACTTGTTATCTTAAGTACTGTAATCCTATTGTGGCCTGTCAAAGGACAGTGCTCTCTATCTAAATGTGTGATGGGGGATTTTGTGCTTCCCCCCCCCTCTCCCCCTGGGAGTGCCCTGTGTGCATGTAACCTTAATAAAAAGCAGGCTGGGCATCCCAGTGCTGAGTTCTTGTTTGACCCTCAATCGCAGCGTTGACTCGTTTTTGTGGGCAGAAGGGTATCCTAGCTGTACTACAGCTAAGGGAGATTATTCTATATTTGCGAGACTCATATAGAATACTATGGAAAGCAGCTTCTCCCCTCTTTAGCAATAGGGATCCAGGCTACTAAGCGGTCCATCTCTCAGCGAGACTAAGGGTAACCGTAACATTTGGCGGCAGCGGCTGGATTTTCCTGGATTTCCTAGGAGTGGTACAGAACGGATGGAGAGCGCTTACGAAAATTGAAGCGTACAACCCTAAAGGATTTACTTGAAAGCAGAGGGGGGTACACCAGCAACCGGCCGAGGAGAGAGCTGATCGCAGAATTGAACGAACTGGATCAGAGCTTCACAATGGTGGAAACACCGACCACGATTAGTGACGAAAAAACCAGGATTGTTCGGGAAAGGCTCTCATTATACGGGCCGAACCCCTCCATGGAATTGGTACAGCAGTTGATGGCGGAGGCGGACGAGGATATACGAGAGACTCGAGCCCACGAACTCAACCTAGCGAACGCACACCGCAATGCTGTAGCCCCGCAGGTAATCATCCCTGTCGAAAATGCTGGGAGGCCCAAGATACCCTATACAGCATTTCGACCCTTTCTAGAGAGCGAGACAGGGATTGATGAATATTTGGCGGACTTCGAAAGGCAATGTGCCCTGCACCAGATTCCCAACAGAGAGTGGCCCACGATATTGTCTGGGAAACTATCCGGGCGAGCCCTGGAAGCCTTTCGTACTCTGGGTGCTAAGGAAGTGACACAGTATGAGCTAGTTAAGGAGACACTGTTGCGACGGTACGCTGTAACTCCGGACACGTATCGCCGACAGTTTCGGGGCACGGAAAAGAAGCCTAACGATACCCATATGGAATGGGCGCACCGAATGCGGAGAGCGGCAAATCACTGGCTGAGCGGAAGTAAAGCGGTGACTGGGGAGGAAATTTTACAATTGTTTCTCTTAGAACATTTTTATAATGGCATGGAACAGCAAGGGAAGGAATGGCTGCGAGACAGGCGGCCTTCTACCTTAGAAGAAGCAGCCAAATTGGCCGATGAACATTATGACTCCCGTCTTCACGAACCCATGAACTACCGAGCTCCAGCACGGGTCGAACCCAGAGAGGTTTACCGTGCACCCCCTCGTGCTGAATTCCGAGCCCCGGTGCCCACAGGGCCCGTCCGACACTCAGGACCACCCAATAACAGCTCTGAGCATCACAGACCGACTTGCCACCGATGCAAGCAACCAGGGCATTTCATGGCTAGCTGCCCCCTTAATACGCACCAGACACCCAGGAATTACAATTACCCCTCTGGGTCCTATCGTCCGGCCCGGGCCCTCTGTGTTAACCAAGAGGCCCCTATGGAGGGATATGTGGGGCCGCTTCACGAGGCAGACCCTGTATATGCTGCCTCAGATAACCGCCAGCACCATCGGCAGAGGGTATGGCTCGAGGGGCGATCTACCGAGGGATTGCGAGACACAGGGGCTACTATCACGCTGGTACAGAGTCATTTGGTGCCAGAGCACAAGCGATCCGGACAGACTGTGGCCGTTAGAGTGGCGGGGGGGGATGTGTACAAAATTCCAACAGCTAAAGTGCATCTTGATTGGGGAGCGGGAAAGGGGGCTGTGAACGTGGGCCTAATGGATAATTTACCTGCCGAAGTACTACTGGGCAACGATTTGGGCCCCATGACTTCTGTCTATGCTCCAGTATGCAACAACGAGGCGGACCCAGTGACTACACGGGCCCAAGCCCGGACGGAGCGAGAGCTCTCACCAGTGCGGGAGACACAGGTAAGACCTACCCCGACCTTGCCTGACAGGTTAGGCCCCATACCCTGGGACACCCCAGATGCTTTCGAGGCAGAGTCTAAGACTGACCCGACCTTACAAAAGTACCGGGAACGAGCAGAGACCGGAGGGGGCGGGGCAGATAACGAAACATTCTTATGGGAAAAAGGGAAACTATACCGCTGGACAGAGAAAAGGGGACAGCGTAGGCGACAGCTGGTAGTGCCCCACAAATACCGTCAAGAAATCCTCAAAATAGGCCACGACATCCCCTTAGCAGGCCACCTAGCCGTTACCCGTACCCTACACCGCATTACTCACACGTTCTTTTGGCCAGGGGTGCACGCTGACGTTAGAACTTACTGTAACACCTGCGATGTGTGTCAACGAGTAGGAAGGCGAGGCGATCACCCTAAAGCCCAGCTAGTAAATATGCCCATTGTAGAGGAACCCTTCAGCCGGGTTGCTATTGACCTAGTGGGACCACTGGCTACCCCTAGTCCCTCCGGTAAGCGCTACATTCTTACCGTAGTGGACTACGCTACCAGGTACCCAGAGGCTGTCGCCCTATCCAACATACAAGCGGATACGGTAGCGAATGCACTAGTACAGGTGTTCTCCCGGGTAGGATTTCCAAAAGAAATCCTATCCGACCGAGGCACCCAATTTACGGCTGAATTAACCCAACAACTCTGGCAGGTTTGCAAAATTAAGTCCCTCCTGAGCTCCCCATACCACCCCCAGACGAACGGGCTGTGTGAGAGGTTCAATGGGACCCTCAAGCAAATGCTCAAGACGTTCACTCAGGAATACCGAGACTGGGAACGCTTCCTGCCGCACCTCCTATTTGCTTATCGGGAGGTGCCCCAGGAAACGACAGGGTTCTCTCCCTTCGAGTTGCTCTACGGAAGAAAGGTACGGGGACCCCTAAACCTGATCCGGGAGCACTGGGAGGGAGAGATGGAGGCTGACGGTGTCCCCATTGTGCCATACGTGCTGGAACTCAGGGACCGAATGGAGCAATTAGCCAAATCCGTGCGGGCTAATCTCCAGTTGGCCCAGAGAAGACAGAAAGTATGGTACGATCGGGGGGCCCGAAAGAGAATCTTCACCATAGGACAAAAGGTGTTAGTACTTAAGCCGGTGAAGACAGACAAATTGCAGGCGTCCTGGCAGGGTCCCTACCAGATCGTAGAGAAAAGGGGAGACACCACTTATGTGATAGCTAGCTGCCATGACAACAATCTTAGAAAGACATTCCATGTAAACATGCTCAAGGAATATTTTGAGCGACCAGAGAACGTGACGGCCGTATGTTGTTCCCCTCAGGAAGACCCCGACAGTTTACCCATTCCAGACCTATTAGAAAAGAGTCTCCCCACAGGTATAGTGGCGCAGGTTCAGATAGGGGACCGACTTAGCCCCACTGAAAGGGAGCAGCTCAACCAACTCCTCCAGTCCAAACACCTCACCTTCTCCCCGAAGCCAGGGTACACTACTTTAACCACCCACCAGGTAGATACTCCGGGACAAGCTCCCTTGCGCCAGGCTCCGTACCGAATCCCCGAAGCAGTTAGGACAGGAATGAAGAAGGAGATCGATGAGATGCTCCAGCTCAGGGTAATTGAGCCCTCCGATAGTCCATGGGCCTCCCCAGTTGTCTTGGTGCCCAAGAAAGATGGGACCACCCGGTTCTGTGTAGACTATCGGAGGCTCAATGAAAATACCGTGACGGACGCTTACCCTATGCCCAGGGTAGACGAGCTACTCGATCGTATAGCCAGGGGAAATTACCTGACCACTATTGACCTCTGCAAAGGTTACTGGCAGATTCCCCTGGCCCCGGAGGCTATCCCCAAGTCGGCATTCGTCACCCCATTCGGCTTATATCAGTTTAGGGTAATGCCGTTTGGGATGAAGAATGCCCCAGCTACATTCCAGCGCTTGGTGGATAGGCTCCTGGATGGCTTCCAGAGTTTTGCTTGCGCCTACCTGGACGACATAGCGATCCACAGTGAGTCCTGGGAGGACCACTTAGCTCATGTGGGAATGGTTCTGGATCAGATCCGGGCTGCTGGCCTGACTCTGAAGCCAGAAAAATGCCACTTTGGGATGGCCGAGGTACAGTACCTGGGTCACCGGGTGGGGTGTGGAAAGCAGCGACCAGAGCCGGCCAAAATAGAAGCTGTCGCCAATTGGCCCACCCCCATCACTAAGACTCAGGTCCTAGCCTTCCTGGGCACGGCAGGGTACTATAGACGGTTCGTACCAGACTACAGCACACTTGCCAAACCCCTGACTGACTTGACCAAGAAGAACTTACCTCGACAGGTCCTGTGGTCTCCCCACTGTGAAACGGCTTTCCAGGCTCTCAAAAATGCTCTAATTAACGCTCCTGTCTTGGCGGCCCCAGCCCTTAACAAACGTTTTATCGTCCATACAGACGCTTCCATGTTCGGGCTGGGAGCTGTCCTCAGCCAAGTAGGCGAAGATGGAGGGGAGCATCCAGTTGCCTACATCAGCCGGAAGCTCCTGCCCCGCGAAGTCAGCTATGCAGCGGTCGAAAAGGAGTGTTTGGCTTTGGTGTGGGCATTAAAGAAATTGACTCCCTATTTATATGGTCAGGAGTTCACTCTGGTCACCGACCATAACCCGTTGGTGTGGCTGAACCGGGTCTCTGGAGATAACGGCAGGCTATTACGTTGGAGCTTATCGTTGCAACCCTTCAATTTCACCATTACTTACAGACCTGGGAAACAGAATGGCAACGCCGACGGGTTGTCCAGACAAACAGACCTCAGC
Source organism: Bombina bombina (assembly GCF_027579735.1). Lineage (NCBI taxonomy): Eukaryota > Metazoa > Chordata > Amphibia > Anura > Bombinatoridae > Bombina > Bombina bombina. Next base: position 1,237,677,654 of record NC_069502.1, read on the forward strand.
CCTGCATAACCAGCGGTCTGGACAGCCTTAGTCTGCCCCGAAAAGGGGTCAGACCGTGTCTGCCAGAGTGTTCCACAGAAAGGGAGCACTGTTACAGAAGCATTAGTTATTTTGTTGTGAAGAGCTTATTTCCCAGCAGCAATGCCTGAACCAGCAAGCCAGCGCCTAAGAAGGGCTCCAAGAAAACCGTAACAAGTATCATTTCATAAAGAGTTAACTCTTTTTTTTCAGCTTTTAGAAACTATTGCCTAAATACACATTTTTGCTGGCCTCAGCTCTAAGTTTAGGGATAACCAATCCCATTGTCTAATCACCTCTGGAGCCAGACTGCTAATTGATAAGATGAACTTGTAAACTTGTTATCTTAAGTACTGTAATCCTATTGTGGCCTGTCAAAGGACAGTGCTCTCTATCTAAATGTGTGATGGGGGATTTTGTGCTCCCCCCCCCCTCTCCCCCTGGGAGTGCCCTGTGTGCATGTAACCTTAATAAAAAGCAGGCTGGGCATCCCAGTGCTGAGTTCTTGTTTGACCCTCAATCGCAGCGTTGACTCGTTTTTGTGGGCAGAAGGGTATCCTAGCTGTACTACAGCTAAGGGAGATTATTCTATATTTGCGAGACTCATATAGAATACTATGGAAAGCAGCTTCTCCCCTCTTTAGCAATAGGGATCCAGGCTACTAAGCGGTCCATCTCTCAGCGAGACTAAGGGTAACCGTAACAGCTATGAGGAACTTTTATTTCTGTTCTGCACCATTCTCTGTTGATCCACTAGTTGAGAATATATATCAGATAGGTTACTATGCCAGCTTTAGTTCATGTATTGTGTTTACCTACTTCATGTTTTTTTGTTTTGTTTTGATCCCATATATGTTCTGACTTTTATTTTCTAGTTAGTCACCCTCAAGCTAATGAACATCATAGAAGTGTCTTTATGAAGCCCTCAGACTGACATTGTTTAGTAATCAAAGGAATAACATCTTTCTTCAGCTTAGTGTGCTCATTCAAAGTGCCTAGCCTTTTTGATCATTCTATGCTATCCCATAGTACAAGAATCTGATGTGTTTTTTATGTACATATACATATGGCGTAGGTTGTCCAATTTCCTTGCATTTTTGATCTCCCTCAGTTATGCAGGTAATGAATACTTGGCTTGTGGTGATATACTGGAAATTACCAAACATTTAACATGTCTATTAGGTGTAAGCCCCTAGTCTATCCATAGAGCGCCAATTATCAATACCACCAGTATGTTTTCCTATATCAAATGTGACTTTGCGGTCATTTATGGTAACAAGTATTTTTACCAAAGAGTAGGCAGCAATTTTCTCGGTGACTGGGTTGTCTGTGGCCGGGACAGCCTGGTTTACCCTTCCCTACAGAATCTAAACATTTGCAGCCCCTTTTGCCATTTGCCCATTAGACCCAAAGGGCTCAGCTATTTGTTGGATGAGGATTTCAAACGCCTAACATTGCCAGCATCTGTTCTACATGGTTAAAGTCTTAGCTCTAGATGTCATAGTCGTTAATAGTGACCTTAATGACACAATGAGTTTAACTTTCATAGGCCTAGATTTGGAGTTTTGTCGGTAACGACCCACGTAGCTAACGCCGGCTTTTTTCTGGCCGCACCATAAAAATAACTCTGGTATTGAGAGTCCACATAAAGGCTGCGTTAGGCTCCAAAAAAGAAGCGTAGAGCATATTTAACGCAGCTTCAACTCTCGATACCAGAGTTGCTTACGCAAGCGGCCAGCCTCAAAAACGTGCTCGTGCACGATTCTCCCATAGAAAACAATGGGGCTGTTTGAGCTGAAAAAAAACCTAACACCTGCAAAAAAGCCGCGTTCAGCTCCTAACGCAGCCCCATTGTTTGCTATGCGGAAACACTTCTTACGTCTGCACCTAACACTCTAACATGTACCCCGAGTCTAAACACCCCTAACCTTACACTTATTAACCCCTAATCTGCCGCCCCCGCTATCGCTGACCCCTGCATATTATTATTAACCCCTAATCTGCCGCTCCGTAAACCGCCGCTACTTACATTATCCCTATGTACTCCTAATCTGCTGCCCTAACATCGCCGACCCCTATATTATATTTATTAACCCCTAATCTGCCCCCCACAACATCGCCTCCACCTGCCTACACTTATTAACCCCTAATCTGCCGACCGGACCTCAGCGCTACTATAATAAAGTTATTAACCCCTAATCCGCCTCACTAACCCTATAATAAATAGTATTAACCCCTAATCTGCCCTCCCTAACATCGCCGACACCTAACTTCAATTATTAACCCCTAATCTGCCGACTGGAGCTCACCGCTATTCTAATAAATGTATTAACCCCTAAAGCTAAGTCTAACACTAACACCCCCCTAAGTTAAATATAATTTACATCTAACGAAATTAATTATCTCTTATTAAATAAATTATTCCTATTTAAAGCTAAATACTTACCTGTAAAATAAATCCTAATATAGCTACAATATAAATTATAATTATATTATAGCTATTTTAGGATTAATATTTATTTGACAGGCAACTTTGTAATTATTTTAACCAGGTACAATAGCTATTAAATAGTTAAGAACTATTTAATAGCTACCTAGTTAAAATAATTACAAAATTACCTGTAAAATAAATCCTAACCTAAGTTACAATTAAACCTAACACTATACTATCATTAAATTAATTAAATAAAATACCTACAATTACCTACAATTAAACCTAACACTACACTATCAATAAATAAATTAAATACAATTCCTACAAATAACTACAATGAAATAAACTAACTAAAGTACAAAAAATAAAAAAATATTTACAAACATAAGAAAAATATTACAACAATTTTAAACTAATTACACCTACTCTAAGCCCCCTAATAAAATAACAAAGACCCCCAAAATAAAAAATGCCCTACCCTATTCTAAATTACTAAAGTTCAAAGCTCTTTTACCTTACCAGCCCTGAACAGGGCCCTTTGCGGGGCATGCCCCAAGAAGTTCAGCTCTTTTGCCTGTAAAAATAAAAACATACAATACCCCCCCAACATTACAACCCACCACCCACATACCCCTAATCTAACCCAAACCCCCCTTAAATAAACCTAACACTAAGCCCCTGAAGATCTTCCTACCTTATCTTCACCATACCAGGTTCACCGATCCGTCCTGAAGAGCTCCTCCGATGTCCTGATCCAAGCCCAAGCGGGGGGCTGAAGAGGTCCATGATCCGGCTGAAGTCTTCATCCAAGCGGGAGCTGAAGAGGTCCATGATCCGGATGAAGTCTTCATCCAAGCGGGAGCTGAAGAGGTCCATGATCCGGACAAAGTCTTCTATCAACGGCATCTTCAATCTTCTTTCTTCGGGAGCCATCATCTTCCATCCGACGCGGAACATCCTCTTCTCCCGACGCCTACTAGCCGAATGACGGTTCCTTTAAGGGACGTCATCCAAGATGGCGTCCCTCGAATTCTGATTGGCTGATAGGATTCTATCAGCCAATCGGAATTAAGGTAGGAATATTCTGATTGGCTGATGGAATCAGCCAATCAGAATCAAGTTCAATCCGATTGGCTGATCCAATCAGCCAATCAGATTGAGCTTGCATTCTATTGGCTGTTCCGATCAGCCAATAGAATGCAAGCTCAATCTGATTGGCTGATTGGATCAGCCAATCGGATTGAACTTGATTCTGATTGGCTGATTCCAATCAGAATCAGATGCCAAAGGAATGGCAGAGGCCTTCTGACCTTTCCTAGAACCGGAAAAGGTAACAAATAGACTAGAAGTCTTTCTGAAATTCTTAGTAGCTTCAACATAATATTTCAAAGCTCTAACTACATCCAAAGAATGCAATGATTTCTCCTTAGAATTCTTAGGATTAGGACATAATGAAGGAACCACAATTTCTCTACTAATGTTGTTAGAATTCACAACCTTAGGTAAAAATTTAAAAGAAGTTCGCAACACCGCCTTATCCTGGTGAAAAATCAGAAAAGGAGACTCACAAGAAAGAGCAGATAATTCAGAAACTCTTCTGGCAGAAGAGATGGCCAAAAGGAACAAAACTTTCCAAGAAAGTAATTTAATGTCCAATGAATGCATAGGTTCAAACGGAGGAGCTTGAAGAGCCCCCAGAACCAAATTCAAACTCCAAGGAGGAGAAATTGACTTAATGACAGGTTTTATACGAACCAAAGCTTGTACAAAACAATGAATATCAGGAAGATTAGCAATCTTTCTGTGAAAAAGAACAGAAAGAGCAGAGATTTGTCCTTTCAAGGAACTTGCAGACAAACCTTTATCCAAACCATCCTGAAGAAACTGTAAATTTCTCGGAATTCTAAAAGAATGCCAGGAAAAATGATGAGAAAGACACCAAGAAATATAAGTCTTCCAGACTCGATAATATATCTCCCTAGATACGGATTTACGAGCCTGTAACATAGTATTAATCACAGAGTCAGAGAAACCTCTTTGACTAAGAATCAAGCGTTCAATCTCCACACCTTTAAATTTAAGGATTTGAGATCCTGATGGAAAAAAGGACCTTGCGACAGAAGGTCTGGTCTTAACGGAAGAGTCCACGGTTGGCAAGAGGCCATCCGGACAAGATCCGCATACCAAAACCTGTGAGGCCATGCTGGAGCTACCAGCAGAACAAACGAGCATTCCTTCAGAATCTTGGAGATTACTCTTGGAAGAAGAACTAGAGGCGGAAAGATATAGGCAGGATGATACGTCCAAGGAAGTGACAATGCATCCACTGCTTCCGCTTGAGGATCCCTGGATCTGGACAGATACCTGGGAAGTTTCTTGTTTAGATGAGAGGCCATCAGATCTATTTCTGGAAGTCCCCACATTTGAACAATCTGAAGAAATAACAGAATTTATGCTTACCTGATAAATTACTTTCTCCAACGGTGTGTCCGGTCCACGGCATCATCCTTACTTGTGGGATATTCTCTACCCCAACAGGAAATGGCAAAGAGTCCCAGCAAAGCTGGTCACATGATCCCTCCTAGGCTCCGCCCACCCCAGTCATTCGACCGACGGACAGGAGGAAATATATATAGGAGAAACCATATGATACCGTGGTGACTGTAGTTAGAGAAAATAATTCATCAGACCTGATTAAAAAACCAGGGCGGGCCATGGACCGGACACACCGTTGGAGAAAGTAATTTATCAGGTAAGCATAAATTCTGTTTTCTCCAACATTGGTGTGTCCGGTCCACGGCGTCATCCTTACTTGTGGGAACCAATACCAAAGCTTTAGGACACGGATGAAGGGAGGGAGCAAATCAGGTCACCTAAATGGAAGGCACCACGGCTTGCAAAACCTTTCTCCCAAAAATAGCCTCCGAAGAAGCAAAAGTATCAAATTTGTAAAATTTGGCAAAAGTGTGCAGTGAAGACCAAGTCGCTGCCTTACATATCTGGTCAACAGAAGCCTCGTTCTTGAAGGCCTATGTGGAAGCCACAGCCCTAGTGGAGTGAGCTGTGATTCTTTCAGGAGGCTGCCGTCCGGCAGTCTCATAAGCCAATCGGATAATGCTTTTAAGCCAAAAGGAAAGAGAGGTAGAAGTCGCTTTTTGACCTCTCCTTTTACCAGAATAAACAACAAACAAGGAAGATGTTTGTCTGAAATCTTTAGTAGCCTCTAAATAGAATTTTAGAGCACGGACTACGTCCAAATTGTGTAACAAACGTTCCTTCTTTGAAACTGGATTCGGACACAAAGAAGGTACAACTATCTCCTGGTTAATATTTTTGTTGGAAACAACTTTCGGAAGAAAACCAGGCTTAGTACGCAAAACCACCTTATCTGCATGGAACACCAGATAGGGCGGAGAACACTGCAGAGCAGATAACTCTGAAACTCTTCTAGCAGAAGAAATTGCAACCAAAAACAAAACTTTCCAAGATAATAACTTAATATCTACGGAATGTAAGGGTTCAAACGGAACCCCTTGAAGAACTGAAAGAACTAGATTTAGACTCCAGGGAGGAGTCAAAGGTCTGTAAACAGGCTTGATCCTAACCAGAGCCTGAACAAATGCTTGAACATCTGGCACAGCTGCCACTCTTTTGTGAAGTAAAACAGATAAAGCAGAGATCTGTCCCTTCAGAGAACTTGCAGATAATCCTTTCTCCAAACCTTCTTGTAGAAAGGATAGAATCTTAGGAATTTTTATCTTGTTCCATGGGAATCCTTTAGATTCACAGCAACAGATATATTTTTTCCATATTTTATGGTAAATTTTTCTAGTTACAGGCTTTCTAGCCTGAATCAGAGTATCTATTACAGAATCTGAAAACCCACGCTTTGATAAAATCAAGCGTTCAATCTCCAAGCCGTCAGTTGGAGGGAAACCAGATTCGGATGTTCGAATGGACCCTGAACAAGAAGGTCCTGTCTCAAAGGTAGCTTCCATGGTGAAGCAGATGACATATTGACCAGGTCTGCATACCAAGTCCTTCGTGGCCACGCAGGAGCTATCAAGATCACCGAGGCCCTCTCCTGATTGATCCTGGCTACCAGCCTGGGGATGAGAGGAAACGGTGGGAATACATAAGCTAGGTTGAAGGTCCAAGGTGCTACTAGTGCATCTACTAGGGTCGCCTTGGGATCCCTGGATCTGGACCCGTAGCAAGGAACCTTGAAGTTCTGACGAGACGCCATCAGATCGATGTCTGGAATGCCCCATAATTGAGTTATTTGGGCAAAGATTTCCGGATGGAGTTCCCACTCCCCCGGATGGAATGTCTGACGACTCAGAAAATCCGCTTCCCAATTTTCCACTCCTGGGATGTGGATCGCAGACAAGTGGCAGGAGTGATCCTCCGCCCATTGAATTATCTTGGTCACTTATTTCATCGCCAGGGAAGTCCTTGTTCCCCCCTGATGATTGATATATGCAACGGTCGTCATGTTGTCTGACTGAAACCTTATGAATTTGGCCTTTGCTAGTTGAGGCCAAGCTCTGAGAGCATTGAATATCGCTCTCAGTTCCAGAATGTTTATCGGGAGAAGAGACTCTTCCCGAGACCATAGACCCTGAGCTTTCAGGGATTCCCAGACCGCGCCCCAGCCCACTAGGCTGGCGTCGGTCGTGACAATGACCCACTCTGGTCTGCGGAAGCTCATTCCCTGTGACAGATTGTCCAGGGTCAGCCACCAACGGAGTGAATCTCTGGTCTTTTGATCTACTTGAATCGTCGGAGACAAGTCTGTATAATCCCCATTCCACTGTCTGAGCATGCACAGTTGTAATGGTCTTAGATGAATTTGTGCAAAAGGAACTATGTCCATTGTTGCAACCATCAATCCTATTACTTCCATGCACTGCGCTATGGAAGGACGAGGAACAGAATGAAGTACTTGACAAGAGCTTAGAAGTTTTGATTTTCTGACCTCTGTCAGAAAAATCCTCATTTCTAAGGAATCTATTATTGTTCCCAAGAAGGGAACTCTTGTTGACGGGGACAGAGAACTTTTTTCTTTGTTCACCTTCCATCCGTGAGATCTGAGAAAGGCTAGGACGATGTCCGTATGAGCCTTTGCTTTTGACAGGGACGACGCTTGAATCAGGATGTCGTCCAAGTAAGGTACTACTGCAATGCCCCTTGGTCTTAGAACCGCTAGAAGGGACCCTAGTACCTTTGTGAAAATCCTTGGAGCAGTGGCTAATCCAAATGGAAGTGCCACAAACTGGTAATGCTTGTCCAGAAAAGCGAACCTTAGGAACTGATGATGTTCCTTGTGGATAGGAATATGTAGGTACGCATCCTTTAAATCCACGGTAGTCATAAATTGATTTTCCTGGATAGTAGGTAGGATCGTTCGAATAGTTTCCATTTTGAACGATGGTACCCTGAGAAATTTGTTTAGGATCTTTAGATCCAAAATTGGTCTGAATGTTCCCTCTTTTTTGGGAACTATGAACAGATTGGAATAAAATCCCATTCCTTGTTCTCTTATTGGAACTGGATGTATCACTCCCATCTTTAACAGGTCTTCTACACAATGTAAGAATGCCTGTCTCTTTATTTGGTTTGAAGATAATTGAGACCTGTGGAACCTTCCCCTTGGGGGTAGTTCCTTGAATTCCAGGAGATAACCTTGAGAAACTATTTCTAGCGCCCAAGGATCCTGAACATCTCTTGCCCAAGCCTGAGCAAAGAGAGAAAGTCTGCCCCCCACTAGATCCGGTCCCGGATCGGGGGCTATCCCTTCATGCTGTTTTGGTAGCAGTGGTAGGCTTCTTGGCCTGCTTACCCTTGTTCCAGCCTTGCATTGGTTTCCAGGCTGGTTTGGGTTGTGAAGTATTACCCTCTTGCTTAGAGGATACAGAATTAGAGACTGGTCCGTTTCTGCGAAAGGGACGAAAATTAGGCTTATTATTAGCCTTAAAAGACCTATCCTGTGGGAGGGCGTGGCCCTTTCCCCCAGTGATGTCTGAAATAATCTCTTTCAAATCAGGTCCAAATAATGTTTTACCTTTGAAAGGAATGTTAAGCAATTTTGTCTTGGAAGACACATCCGCTGACCAAGACTTTAGTCAAAGCACTCTGCGCGCCACGACAGCAAACCCTGAATTTTTCGCCGCTAATCTAGCTAATTGCAAAGCGGCATCTAAAACAAAAGAGTTAGCCAATTTAAGTGCTTGAACTCTGTCCATAACCTCCTCATACGAAGATTCTTTACTGAGCAATTTTTCTAGTTCCTCGAACCAGAAACACGCTGCCGTAGTGACAGGAACAATGCATGAAATTGGTTGTAGAAGGTAACCTTGCTGTACAAAAATCTTTTTAAGCAAACCCTCTAATTTCTTATCCATAGGATCTTTGAAAACACAACTATCTTCGATAGGAATAGTAGTGCGTTTGTTTAGAGTAGAAACCGCCCCCTCGACCTTGGGGACTGTCTGCCATAAGTCCTTTCTGGGGTCGACTATAGGAAATAATTTCTTAAATATAGGGGGGGGGAACAAAAGGTATGCCGGGCCTTTCCCACTCTTTATTTACTATGTCCGCCACCCGCTTGGGTATAGGAAAAGCGTCGGGGGGCACCGGAACCTCTAGGAACTTGTCCATCTTACATAATTTCTCTGGAATTACCAAATTGTCACAATCATCCAGAGTAGATAATACCTCCTTAAGCAGTGCGCGGAGATGTTCTAATTTAAATTTAAATGTCACAACATCAGGTTCAGCTTGATGAGAAATTTTTCCTGAATCTGAAATTTCTCCATCAGACAAAACCTCCCTCATGGCCCCTTGAGATTGGTGTGAGGGTATGTCAGAACAGTTATCATCAGCGTCCTCTTGCTCTTCAGTGTTTAAAACAGAGCAATCGCGCTTTCTCTGATAAGTAGGCATTTTGGATAAAAGATTTGCTATGGAGTTATCCATTACAGCCGTTAATTGTTGCATGGTAATAAGCATTGGCGCACTAGATGTACTAGGGGCCTCCTGCGTGGGCAAAACTGGTGTAGACACAGTAGGAGATGATGTAGTATCATGTTTACTCCCCTAATCTGAGGAATCATCTTGGGCAATTTCATTATCTGTTGCATTACTGTCCCTACTTTGTTTGGACGCTATGGCACAATTATCACATAAATTTAAATGGGGAGATACATTGGCTTTCATAGATATAGAACATAGCTTATCTGATGGTACAGACATGTTAAACAGGCTTAAACTTGTCAACAAAGCACAAAAAACTTTTAAAATAAAACCGTTACTGTCACTTTAAATTTCAAACTGAAAACACTTTATTACTGAATATGTGAAAAAGTATGAAATTTCACCACAGTGTCTTAAAGCATTAAAAGTATTGCACACCAAATTTCAGAGCTTTAACCCTTAAATTAACGGAACCGGAGCCGTTTTTACATTTAACCCCTATACAGTCCCAGAATGAGGCTCTGTCTATAACTAGAAAGGCCCCCATCTGAAAAAGGTGTCCAACACAGTGCCTGCCGTTTTTCTAAACGTTCCCCAAGATTATAATACCAATAATTAGTTAGAATCTGCATAATATGCCTAGTAAAGCAATTGTTTTAGCCCAGAAAAATGTCTACCAGTTTTTAAGCCCTTTTTGAAGCCCTTTATTCTTTTATGTTTAACTAAGAAAATGGCTTACTGGTCCCCATGAGGGGAAATGACAGCCTTCCAGCATTACATGGTCTTGTTAGAAATATGGCTAGTCATACATTAAGCAGAAAAGACTGCTAACTGTTTCCCCCAACTGAAGTTACTTCATCTCAACAGTCCTGTGTGGAAACAGCAATTGATTTCAGTTACTGTCTGCTAAAATCATCTTCCTCTTACAAACAGAAATCTTCATCCTTTTCTGTTTCAGAGTAAATAGTACATACCAGCACTATTTTAAAATAACAAACACTTGATAGAAGAATAAAACTACATTTAAACACCAAAAAACTCTTAACCATCTCCGTGGAGATGTTGCCTGTGCAACGGCAAAGAGAATGACTGGGGTGGGCGGAGCCTAGGAGGTATCATGTGACCAGCTTTGCTGGGACTCTTTGCCATTTCCTGTTGGGGAAGAGAATATCCCACAAGTAAGGATGACGCCGTGGACCGGACACACCAATGTTGGAGAAACCTCAGCGTGAAGAGACCATTCGCCCGGATGTAACGTTTGGCGACTGAGATAATCCGCTTCCCAATTGTCTATACCTGGGATATGAACCGCAGAGACTAGACAGGAGCTGGATTCCGCCCATACCAGAATTCGAGATACTTCTTTCATAGCCAGAGGACTGTGAGTCCCTCCTTGATGATTGATGTATGCCACAGTTGTGACATTGTCTGTCTGAAAACAAATGAACGATTCTCTCTTTAGAAGAGGCCATGACTGAAGAGCTCTGAAAATTGCACGGAGTTCCAAAATATTGATCGGTAATCTCACCTCCTGAGATTCCCAAACCCCTTGTGCTGTCAGAGACCCCCACACAGCTCCCCAACCTGTAAGACTTGCATCTGTTGAAATTACAGTCCAGGTCGGAAGAACAAAAGAAGCCCCCTGAACTAAACGATGGTGATCTGTCCACCACATCAGAGAGTGTCGTACAATCGGTTTTAAAGATATTAATTGAGATATCTTTGTGTAATCCCTGCACCACTGGTTCAGCATACAGAGCTGAAGAGGTCGCATGTGAAAACGAGCAAAGGGGATCGCGTCCGATGCAGCAGTTATAAGACCTAGAATTTCCATGCATAAGGCTACCGAAGGGTATGATTGTGACTGAAGGTTTCGACAAGCTGATATCAATTTTAGACGTCTCTTGTCTGTCAAAGACAGAGTCATGGACACTGAATCTATCTGGAAACCTAAAAAGGTTACCCTTGTCTGAGGAATCAATGAACTTTTTGGTAAATTGATCCTCCAACCATGATCTTGAAGAAACAACACAAGTCGGTTCGTATGAGATTCTGCTAAATGTGAAGACTGAGCAAGTACCAAGATATCGTCCAAATAAGGAAATACCACAATACCCTGTTCTCTGATTACAGACAGAAGGGCACCGAGAACCTTTGTAAAAATTCTTGGAGCTGTTGCTAGGCCAAACGGTAGAGCCACAAACTGGTAATGCTTGTCTAGGAAAGAGAATCTCAGAAACTGATAGTGATCTGGATGAATCGGAATATGCAGATATGCATCCTGTAAATCTATTGTGGACATATAATGCCCTTGCTGAACAAAAGGCAGGATAGTCCTTACAGTTACCATTTTGAATGTTGGTATCCTTACATAACGATTCAATATTTTTAGATCCAGAACTGGTCTGAAGGAATTCTCCTTCTTTGGTACAATGAAGAGATTTGAATAAAACCCCAGCCCCTGTTCCAGAACTGGAACTGGCATAATTACTCCAGCCAACTCTAGATCTGAAACACAATTCAGAAATGCTTGAGCCTTTGCTGGGTTTACTGGGACACAGGAAAGAAAAAATCTCTTTGCAGGAGGCCTTATCTTGAAGCCAATTCTGTACCCTTCTGAAACAATGTTCTGAATCCAAAGATTGTGAACGGAATTGATCCAAATTTCTTTGAAAAAACGTAATCTGCCCCCTACCAGCTGAGCTGGAATGAGGGCCGCACCTTCATGTGGACTTAGGAGCTGGCTTTGGTTTTCTAAAAGGCTTGGATTTATTCCAGACTGGAGATGGTTTCCAAACTGATACCGCTCCTGAGGATGAAGGATCAGGCTTTTGTTCCTTGTTGTGACGAAAGGAACGAAAACGATTATTAGACCTAAATTTACCTTTAAATTTTTTATCCTGTGGTAAAAAAAGTTCCTTTCCCTCCAGTAACAGTTGAGATAATAGAATCCAACTGAGAACCAAATAATTTATTACCCTGGAAAGAAAGGGAAAGCAGAGTAGACTTAGAAGACATATCAGCATTCCAAGTTTTAAGCCATAAAGCTCTTCTAGCTAAAATAGCTAGAGACATATACCTGACATCAACTCTAATGATATCAAAGATGGCATCACAAATAAAATTATTAGCATGTTGAAGAAGATTAATAATGCTATGAGAATTATGATCTGTTACTTGTTGCGCTAAAGCTTCTAACCAAAAAGTTGAAGCTGCAGCAACATCCGCTAAGGATATAGCAGGTCTAAGAAGATTACCTGAACACAAGTAAGCTTTTCTTAGAAAGGATTCAATTTTCCTATGTAAAGGATCCTTAAAGGAAGTACCATCTGCCGTAGGAATAGTAGTACGCTTAGCAAGAGTAGAGACAGCCCCATCAACCTTAGGGATTTTGTCCCAAAACTCTAATCTGTCAGATGGCACAGGATATAATTGTTTAAAACGTTTAGAAGGAGTAAATGAATTACCCAAATTATTCCATTCCCTGGAAATTACTTCAGAAATAGCATCAGGGACAGGAAAAACTTCTGGAATAACTACAGGAGATTTAAAAACCTTATCTAAACGTTTAGATTTAGTATCAAGAGGACTAGAATCCTCTATTTCTAATGCAATTAAGACTTCTTTAAGTAAAGAACGAATAAATTCCATTTTAAATAAATATGAAGATTTATCAGCATCAACCTCTGAGACAGAATCCTTTGAACCAGAAGAACCATTATCAGAATCAGAATGATGATGTTCATTTAAAAATTAATCTGAAAAATGAGAAGTTTTAAAATACTTTTTACGTTTACTAGAAGGAGGAATAACAGACATAGCCTTCTTAATGGATTTAGAAACAAAATCTCTTATGTTATCAGGAACACTCTGAGCATTAGATGTTGACGGAACAGCAACAGGTAATGTAACAGTACTAAAGGAAATATTATCTGCATTAACAAGTTTGTCATGACAATCAGTACAAACAACAGCTGGAGGAACAGATACCATAAGTTTACAGCAGATACACTTAGCTTTGGTAGATCCAGCACAAGGCAGCGATTTTCCAGAAGTATCTTCTGACTCAGTGTTAACGTGGGACATCTTGCAATATGTAATAGAAAAAACAACATATAAAGCAAAATTGATCAAATTCCTTAAATGACAGTTTCAGGAATGGGAAAAAATGCCAGTGAACAAGCTTCTAGCAACCAGAAGTAATAAATAATGAGACTTAAATAATGTGGAGACAATAGTGACGCCCATATTTTTTTAGCGCCAAAAAAGACGCCCACATTATTTGGCGCCAAAAATGATGCCACATCCGGAACACCGACACCTTTGGCGCAAAAACCGTCAAAAATGACGCAACTTCCGGCGACACGTATGACGCCGGAAACAGAAAAAATTTTGCACCAAAAAAGTCTGCGCCAAGAATGACGCAATAAAATGAAGCATTATCAGCCCCCGCGAGCCTAACAGCCCACAGGGAAAAAAGTCAAATTTTAAGGTAAGAAAAAATTGATTTATTCATATGCATTATCCCAAATATGAAACTGACTGTCTGAAATAAGGAACGTTGAACATCCTGAGTCAAGGCAAATAAATGTTTGAATACATATATTTAGAACTTTATAAAAAAGTGCCCAACCATAGCTTAGAGTGTCACAGAAAATAAGACTTACTTACCCCAGGACACTCATCTACAAGTTGTAGAAAGCCAAACCAGTACTGAAACGAAAATCAGTAGAGGTAATGGTATATATAAGAGTATATCGTCGATCTGAAAAGGGAGGTAAGAGATGAATCTCTACGACCGATAACAGAGAACCTATGAAATAGACCCCGTAGAAGGAGATCATTGAATTCAAATAGGCAATACTCTCCTCACATCCCTCTGACATTCACTGCACGCTGAGAGGAAAACCGGGCTCCAACCTGCTGCGGAGCGCATATCAACGTAGAATCTAGCACAAACTTACTTCACCACCTCCATAGGAGGCAAAGTTTGTAAAACTGATTTGTGGGTGTGGTGAGGGGTGTATTTATAGGCATTTTGAGGTTTGGGAAACTTTGCCCCTCCTGGTAGGAATGTATATCCCATACGTCACTAGCTCATGGACTCTTGCTAATTACATGAAAGAAAAGAGGTTTGATAAGAGGCCCAAAAGTGGTCTCCTTTATTTCACGATAAACTTCACTATTAGTTTCAGGTCCAAGAGTGGCCTCCTGGGTATTCTGGAAGGTTTACAAATGATCTTAATTTGTATAATAAAACTCTCCTAATATTTTTATTCTTCTTTACTTCATGTGTATATTTAATAATGGAGTATGTTTGACATTCTCTTTTACATTCTCTTGCTTGTATGCCTTACTTTAAACCTCAATAAAAAAAAACATATATTGTAAAAATGCATGCCCTATTTGAATCATGAAACTTTATTTTGGACTTGACTGTCCCTTTAAGAACATTTTATACTTTAAAGAAACATACCAACAGTTCCAGCACACTATTGCATTGAGTTCATATTGGCAAGAGTCCATGAGCTAGTGACGTATAGGATATACAATCCTACCAGGAGGGGCAAAGTTTCCCAAACCTCAAAATTCCTATAAATACACCCCTCACCACACCCACAATTCAGTTTAACTTATAGCCAAGTAGTGGGGTTATAGAAAAAGGAGTAAAAAGCATAAAAAAAGGAACTGGAAATAATTTTGCTTTATACAAAAAATCATAACCACCATAAAAAGGGTGGGTCTTATGGACTCTTGCCAATATGAAATAAATTAATTTATCAGGTAAATTCTTACATAAATTATATTTTCTTTCATGTAATTGGCAAGAGTCCATGAGCTAGTGATGTATGGGATAGCAATACCCAATAAGATGTGGAACTCCACAGAAGAGTCACTAGAGAGGGAAGGATAAAAATAAAAAACAGAATTTATGCTTACCTGATAAATTTCTTTCTCTTGCGATGTATCGAGTCCACAGATTCATCCAATACTTGTGGGATATTCTCCTTCCCAACAGGAAGTGGCAAAGAGAGCACCCACAGCAGAGCTGTCTATATAGCTCCTCCCTTAGCTCCACCCCCAGCCATTCGACCAAAGGCTAGGAAGAAAAAGGAGAAACTATAGGGTGCAGAGGTGACTGAATTTTTTAAAATAAAAATATATTACCTGTCTTAGACAGGGCGGGCCGTGGACTTGATACATCACAAGAGAAAGAAATTTATCAGGTAAGCATAAATTCTGTTTTCTCTTGCAAGATGTATCAAGTCCACGGATTCATCCAATACTTGTGGGATACCAATACCAAAGCTTTAGGACACGGATGAAGGGAGGGACAAGACAGGTACCTAAACAGAAGGCACCACTGCTTGTAGAACCTTTCTCCCAAAAATAGGCTCCGAAGAAGCAAAAGTATCAAATTTGTAAAATTTTGAAAAAGTATGAAGCGAAGACCAAGTCGCCGCCTTACAAATCTGTTCAACAGAAGCCTCATTTTTAAAAGCCCATGTGGAAGCCACTGCTCTAGTAGAA